>NW_028141316.1:0-85877 GCF_030444845.1 Prenolepis imparis
ATCATTGTTGGACGAAGAGCTACGCTCTTTGTCATGGACATTTGTTCGTCCTTCTCTAAACAAACGACACCATTGCTTAACTTTACTGTCACTCATAACATTTGGTCCAAAAACATTACAAAGTTGTCCATTCAATTTCCTAACAACGAACTAAAGAACGGCGTTACTAACTGGTTCAAGACACAGGCGGCAGACTTTTAGACGATGGAATTATGAAGCTGTTGAAACAATATCAAAAATGCGTGTAAGTCAATGATGATTATGTGGAAAAATAAAGCAAGCATGTGGAAGATTTTTGCAATATTAAATTATTTTTATATGTTAAGATTTTTTTTTATTTCAAAACGGATCTTACTTTATTTAAAAAATCCGCCTTGTACTTTATTAGTGACAATACCTGGAGCGAATCGGGAAATTCATCTGTTTTATTTGGAAATGCAAAAATAATCGATGTATATTCAAAAGCTTTGATCATAGGGTACCATGCTATGTAATCTTTCTCTCGCCATAAGTAGCTCGCAAGTTTCCAGAATATGGCGAAATCAAGTTTTCTATTTATCGCCATATAGAATGCATCATCGATGATTTGCGCTCGATTAAGAACATGTATTTTAGAATAGTTTTCAGAATTTAAGTAATGTGCAAGTTTTTGCCAGCTCACCTCATCATAGTTGACTCTATAGTATCCTATTATTGAACAGATAAATTTTATCGATTCTCTTGAATGTATAAAATAAAAAGATTTTGAATTAAATTAATTTTATTTTTGCATATTGTTTTAAACATATATAAACTACTTTATGTAGAAATTGAACAAATATACATATTGTAATAAAAAGATGCCATAATTAAATTAAAAATTAAAGCTCTATAAAAATAAATGGTGTAGAAAATTAATATATTAAAATAATATATTTATATATATATATATATATATTTATATATATATATATTAATATATTTAAATTAATATATTATAATTTATATTATAATTTATTTAATATTTACCAGTTTGTTGTATGTTGACAATGATCCATTTAACTTCTTTATCAAGGAGTATTTTCAACGTCGGTGTTGAGTTCGCTAAACAAGCACTAATATTTGGCCAATTTATGTCAAAATTGATGTTTGTGTCCATAGTATAGGTGACGGGTATAAAATATGATGTTTCATCAAATTTGTCGTTAAACTCTTTCGATATTGTGACATGATCGCTAGAAAAATCTCGTGTCACATTTAGCACCGGACAATACTTTTGTGTAGACCAAATATTCATCATTTTTTTCAAGTTCCGAAGGTAATAGAAATAGTAAGTATCGTATTTTTTTGTTTTATTTTCCATAACGTTCCACAGATCATCGGGAGTTTTCGAATTAGAGAAAGACAGTCTGTAAAATTTAACATATTGTGTGGCAATAAATGCTACATGATTTAAATTATTCGCATTAGCAAAATATAAAATTATAATTATTTGTTTTAACGAATATAGCTTGAATAACTTTCACTTTAATATTAACTTTGACTCTTACAAAGGCCAATTAATATAAAGCAGCGGTTGATTTTTTTACAAAATAAAGTTCAATACTGCAAATTGCATAAAATAATGCTAATATATTTTATGCAAACCATAATTTTATTTTTTCAATTAATTACTTAATTATTTTATTGGCATATTTCAGTGTTTTTGTTATATATTTTAGAGGGTGTAATATATATATATATATTTATATATATATATATATATTTATATAAATATATATATATTTATATATATATTGTTATAGCCCGAACTATAACCAGTAGTTATTAGAAATTAGAATTTACTGAATATCTTTATAGAATACTGTAAAACATTTTTGCTTATAAAAGAGCGCTCTCGACAAACGCTCGTCGCTTGAAAACGCTAACGCAGCGAGACACGCGCGAAGCACCGGAAACCGCGAGATGCAAGCGAAGACCTGCGACTTCAACCTGCTTCGCTTGCAGTTAGAACAAAAACGCGTGAATATTACTAACCAATCAGAGACCTGTTTCCAAGGACCTTTCCCGAAAGAAATCCAAGAAACAAAGAGGATATAGGACGGAGAGCCCGCCCGCGAAGGCAGTCTCGAATAAAACTCCTAAACATCAAGACGGAGTCGCTAATAAGAATCCGGAACATCAGGACGAGACTCACTAATAAAAATCTGAATCATTAAGAAGAATTACTAATAAACGCTCGCTAGCCAAACCTCGAATGTTACGCGAATATTTAATTAAAGAAATAACGAGAAATAAAGTGAAACCAAATTTAATCAGAAATAAAAGTATATTTTAAGAGAAAGAAAAGAGTACAACACTCCTAACTTCCTACGAAGTCCTGCACGACCCGAGGATCCTCATCCTTAATTCGGCGCAACCCCAGTGCCTTGCTCGAGGCACACAACAATTTGGTGGCAGCGGTGGGATCGCGCCGACGGACCGCCAGGACCAGCAGGAACCTGAAGACCTGAAAAACAATACAACCGTATTAGAAAAATCAGGCACGTCGAAATAATCGACGGACAACACAGAAAGCAGCATACTAAAAATTAAGACCCGCAATACACACATACACAACGTGTGGAAGCAGGCACGTCAGTTAGAAAAACAGCTGATGGAAATAAGCAGAAGTCACAGTGCAGTGAAAGTGAAGGACGGACAACGCAAGCAGTACGAAGAGCGATAAGCAAGCAGCTGAGAATCGAGTAGGATCGCCAACGTCCCAAGGACAACGCCGACCTGCGACAATCTCACGGACAACGCGTCATCACGGAGCGACGACCTGCCGTGTCAAGCACGAGCACCGAGCCGCCAGCCGTTATCAGCCCACGAGCGATCGAGTTGCAGTAGCAGCAGCCAAGCCGTACCGAGCGATAAAGAGCGTAACGATGCGAACCGTAATACTGTAAGTCCGATCCTTATAATATTTCTGCGTGAATGTCGGAAGGGAACAAGACATCCCCGAAACCGATAGCGAACAAATCTTGGCTACATAGCGACTCAGCCAAACGAGCGATTCAAGCGTTACCACTAACTGTAGAAAAACTCGAGCGAGTTCGTAGAAAATTAGAGAACGAATATTCAAGCGAAAGCGAAGACGAATTACCCGCGAACGTCATTGTTAAACGCGAGTTCCCCTTCGATAGTTTTGACGAAAGTATACTAAAGACGCGAACAGACGGTAATAACGAAAATATAAAAGAAATTAAAATACGCGCAAGCAAAACCCCTAGCAACGCGTCACAGAAAAGTGGATGGTCAACTACGTAGCGATTTTGACTCTAACGAAGATAACATGTCGGTAATGCACACTCCACCAAATGGTGCAGCGGACGTATCCGTGGGTGCTGTGGACCGCGAAATTGGTCGCCTACGCGAAACTATAGAGCGCGGAAACGTACATCGCGTAGAAGTCGACGTACACAGGACACCCGCCGAACATAGGACACCCGTCGAAAACAACGCGAACGAGGAAAATCCTTTGATGCGCGACGTATTACAAGGCCTACGAGATTTACAAATCGAAATGCGGACAGAAATAAATAAAATGTACGATTGGAGGTCACGCGGAGAGAGATCAGACGAGAGTCGTCAAAGCTCCCGCGAACGCGCACGCAAACGGGATGCAAATAGGCACCGCGATAATCGACATCTCCGTGAACACACCCGTAATCAAGATGCGGAAGAGAGATGCGACAGTCGGCAAGATCTACGCGAACTCACTCCCGAGCGAGACAGAAATAATCAACGTGATCACCGCGACTACCCTCGCAATCGAGACGCAGGAGATCGACGGAATCTACGCGAACACACACGCGAACAGGGAGCGGATAGGCGCTTAGACAATAGGCAGATTAGATCCCGCGAACGCGCTTATGATCGAGATTCGGACGAAGAGCACGAGCCTCGTATGGCTTACGGACGAACCGAGCGTGACATCCGAAATCGGCGAAATGCCTCACAACGGTACATGTCACTAAAGGAGGCGCGAATAATGATACCGGAGTTCGACGGCACAACGCGAACCCGATTACAAGAATTTTTAAACTCCTGTACGTACGCAATTAAAAATATTCACCCCGATGACGAGGAAGCGTTAATTCAAGGAATATTATTTACTAAATTACGGGGAAAAGCCATGCAAGATTTCGAGACACGAGACATCCAAACGTTCGAAGAATTGAAAGACCAACTAGAAAATTCTTATCAAAGTAAGCGGAGTACAGCGCATTTACAAATCGAGTTCAATTCGCTCAAGCAAAACTTTAACGAACCGGCACAGAGTTTCGGACAACGCGTCGACAAACTTGCCAGGAAATTATATAGCTCAATGATTGAGGGAGAAAAGCGTTCGAGCACATATAAGCGTGCTATTTTAGAAACCATACAAAGCCAAGCATTACTCAATTTCCAATTCGGGTTACGTAACGAATTGAAAATACTCGTGCGATCACAACGATACACAACACTCCAAGAAGTGATAACGGGCGCAACCGCAGAAGAAAAGTTAATAGGATCTAACGCATCGCGAATGACAAATGCATCGCAAAGCAAAACTGGGCAACAACCGCGATAAGGTCAACATAAAACCACGCAATGTTATAAATGCGGAAAATCGGGACATTACGGACGCGATTGCCGCAGCAGTAAATACGCGCTCCCAAAACCGGACAAGCCCCCTCGCGCAAATACCGTAGAGAAATTCTGCAATTATTGCAAAAAACGCGGACATAATCGCGACGAGTGTTGGACTCTAAATGGAAGGCCGAAAACAAATACACCGGACCACGATAAGGGAACCGATAATAAAAAATCGCGAAGCATAAATAAAATTGAAAACCGTAAGAAACCACAATCGCGAAAAAGAGATACCGAATCCGAGTATAGCAGTGACGAAGAAGAACGGCAAGAAGAGAAGAATAAAAAGACACGCGCGATAGAATATCAGGTGACTCACGTGCGACAGACGCCTCGTGGAGCAGCGAGCCTGAATTTAATAACTCTACCTATACGCGAAGTAAAGAACGGCAAGATTAACATGCTCTACGATTCTGGAGCTACTGCCTCTTTAATAAAAGTTAAACATCTGAAAGGTGAAACCGAGATATACAACGACAAAATTACTTTGATCGGCATAACCGGGCATAAAGCGCGAACAATAGGAAAATTCTACGCGACTATCGATCTAGGCAGCCGAAAAATCAAACACGCGATTTATGTCGTAAAGGACGACTTCCCAATGGAATACGAAGGGATCATAGGAATCGATTTTCTACAAAAGCAACAAGTCACGTGCGATTACAAAAAACAGGAGATTCAAATAGGAAACGCCGTATTAAAATTACGACCGTACAATAAAATTCAATTAAAACCGCGTAGCGAAACGATAATACAACGGCAACGAATCGTAATAAGATAGGCGTGATAAAGGCCGAAGAAACAGCACCGGGAATATATATCGGACGAAGCCTGGTAAAACCAAAAAATTTTTTGTGCCCCGTCAGTATAATTAATACGACCGATGAAACGGTAGAGATTAGTACGCCGCTCGTAACCGTAGAAGACATATGTGAAGATAACGCACACAAAATATATACAATACACACGGGCGACACTCATGACTCAAACACGCGCGCCGACACCTCGCCCGTCAACGTAATTACCAAAAAAGAACTCCAACGTGAACTACATAGTAAAAAAGGGAAGAAAAGCAGTGTACATGCATGCGAATAGACTAAAACTAGTTATAGAAAACTAATACTTACTTCACCTGATAATAAAAATTGCGAAACAAAACCATTAAAGATAAAATTAACACTTAATATATTATCACAGGACACTCACACTATTAATCTGCAACGCTGCAGCATCGCTTAGAATTAACAAAGCCAAAGTACTAGATTTTAGAAATAAGAAACGATTATAATATTATAATGTAAACGGGAATTATAACTGTACGTAGCATTAGAAATAATCTTAACAAAAATAAGATAAGAAAGCGAAAAACTTCGTACCTCCGTTTTTCTTTTTTTTACGGGGGAGGAATGTTATAGCCCGAACTATAACCAGTAGTTATTAGAAATTAGAATTTACTGAATATCTTTATAGAATACTGTAAAACATTTTTGCTTATAAAAGAGCGCTCTCGACAAACGCTCGTCGCGTGAAAACGCTAACGCAGCGAGACACGCGCGAAGCACCGGAAACCGCGAGATGCAAGCGAAGACCTGCGACTTCAACCTGCTTCGCTTGCAGTTAAAACAAAAACGCGTGAATATTACTAATCAATCAGAGACCTGTTTCCAAGGACTTTTCCCGAAAGAAATCCAAGAAACAAAGAGGATATAGGACGGAAAGCCCGCCCGCGAAGGCAGTCTCGAATAAAACTCCTAAACATCAAGACGGAGTCGCTAATAAGAATCCGGAATATCAGGACGAGACTCACTAATAAAAATCTGAATCATTAAGAAGAATTACTAATAAACGCTCGCTAGCCAAACCTCGAATGTTACGCGAATATTTAATTAAAGAAATAACGAGAAATAAAGTGAAACCAAATTTAATCAGAAATAAAAGTATATTTTAAGAGAAAGAAAAGAGTACAACACTCCTAACTTCCTACGAAGTCCTGCACGACCCGAGGATCCTCATCCTTAATTCGGCGCAACCCCAGTGCCTTGCTCGAGGCACACAACAATATATATATATTTATATATACATTGTCTGAGTATTTGTATGTATATATTTTTATTATAATAGGTCTTATTTGTTTTGAACTATTTTGTTAACAAATTTATTTTTAACAGCATTTACCAATTTTTTATATTTCAAATTTCAGTTTGTATCATACCCAAATTTGAATAATCATCGGATACACTGTCCTAAAGTTATCGTATGTGTTTTTATCTTCTTTAGAAAAGTTTTTAATGTACATTTTTGCTCTTACATATATTATACACTTCTTTTAACGTTTTGTGTATATATTTAATATATATGTATAGGATTATATATATACAGAATTTTCTAAATATGGACCGATGGATAATATAGTATTGTCTAATAACTTTACACCCATATAATATAATTTAAGTATTACTGCATAAATAAGATCTCATAAAAAATTGTTATAGTTAAGATTATTATTATTGCCAGTTAGACTTTAATTTGTATTAAAACCAGATAGTCATATTATAATATATGTTTTCAAATTTCGTATTGTATGATATTTGAGAAGAAGCACATTTTTATTTGTTTCTTTTTGTTTGTTTGTAGAGAAAATTTTATCCTTTTTTGTGTCACTTAATAATTATAAGACTAATTAAAATAAACAAGACAGGTTATAGAATATTGAATAAAAATTTATTTTAGAAAAATTCTTATGATAGTCTATATAAGGAAACTTCCCACACAGCACATGTAAATTCCGAGAATGTTCTGAGAATATCACAAAAGTATATTGCGTATGTTCTAGAAACATTCGAAATACATACTGCGATATACTGAGTATGTACTAAGAATGCTACTATGTCCGATTTTTCCTGCTTCTCAGTACATACTGAAAATATCTTTTAGTATATAATAAGTATATCTATAGAATGTCTTGAGTATGACATTGGTATACATATATGTACTAATAATGTACTAATAATATACTCAAGACATTCTATAGATTAACTTATATTTTCTATATTTTATATATAAATATAAATGATATATGTTACCGTAAACACCCCATATTTGTTTTTTCATATACTTACTAGTAAAAATATGCAAATTTTGACTACTAAGTATACGGAAAAACAGATTTCGAGTGTTTACGGTACATATATATATAATCCATTTATATTTATACTATAAATTTAACTATAAATTTTACTATAAATAAAAAAAATTGGTGTAAAATATTAACATTTTGTTCACACATAAAATCTTTTTATTCAAATTTCTTAAATATATGTTATAATTGCACATATATTATTTGAACGTATAATTGCACTTTTATATTTTTTTATATAAACATTTTACTTATTATTATTTATTATTATATATATGTATATAATTTTTCTTATTTCACAGAAAGTATTAGATCACGAAGTTGATAATAATGTTCTTTCTGTGCAAACGCTGTAACATATAATAATAATTTCACATAAGAATACATTTAATAATATCTAACATATATTTAATAAGCTATATGTTGTTACTGAAATTAACTTTTAAAATCATTTTAAAAATTAATTGCAGTAATAACTTAGCTCTTATTTAATCGCACACTATATAATTAAAATATGTTATAAAACTCACTTGATTTTTGCGAATCCAGAGTTTCACTTTTATTTTTTACATATCTCATCTATATATATATATGTGTATATGCGGAGATACTTTTTCTTTAGAAAGATTCTGCAGAGATCACAAAGTGATAATTGATATAATAAACGACAATTGATAATCCTTTTTTTGTGCAAATAACGCTGTAACATATAATGAGAACTTCATATAAGAATACATATATTAATATATATTAGTTGTTACTGCAATTAACTTTTAAAACGGTTTTAAAAGCCTAGTTAACATATTATTTTATATGTATGCAATATCTTTCATTCATTATCAATGTGTAATATACAAATATAGAGTATTGGCATACATTAGTCTTTTAAGATCGTTTTAAAAGTTAATTGCAGTAACAATTAGCTTACTTAATCGTACACACTATATAATTAAAATATGTTATAAAACTCACTTGATTTTTGAATCCAGAGTTTCACTTTTATTTTTCACATTTACATCTCATCTATATACATATGTATATATGTGTATGCGGAGAACACTTTTTCTTTAGAAAGATTCTGCAGAGATCACAAAATGATAATTGATATAATAAACGACAATTGATAATGACGTCCTTTTTTGTGCAAATGCTGTAACATAATAATAAGAATTTCACATAAAAATACATATTTTTGATTGACATTATAATATTCGATTGTGAGGTTATAATTTGCATTAATGAGGTTAATTTGTGTGTTTAAAATTATGAAGTATTAATAAATCATTGAATAGCTTTTATAAAATACCCTTTTTACATTTAATTTATTTGAAAATAAAAAGGATTACCTGCGATTAATCACAATCGTAATATAATTGCACCAGATTGCACATAGCACTTGCACGTGGTCAGTGAAGAAGAACAAGGAAAAGACAAATGACGGCAATAGCGGAAATTACGTATCCAAAATGGCATACATATCCGCTCATAAGTAAAAATGCGCGTAATTCAATAGTATATTATGAGAATATACGAAAAATAATATATTATAAGAGATATTAAAAGTACATTCTGAGAATATACGAGAATATACGAAAAATAATATACTACACAAGATGTTCTGATAATATCCCGAGAATATACGAAAAATAATATACTACACAAGATATTATAGAGATGTTCTCAGTATATTACGTACAGTACGTACATTCACAGAATGAATATAGAATATTCGTACGATATCATGTGCTGTGTGGGTTATAATTATTATATTACAATATGAATAACACTTACTTTACAAATGTATTTATAGATGTCCAAAATATATTATCGGGAATTACACTTTGTAACATGCGCCATATAACGGCTCCTATAGAAATATAAAGTATACGTAACAATATATATTTTAAATAATTTTAACCAGTGATGTTCATAAATTCGTAAACATTACTAATTATATTAAATATACGAACAAATTATAATTTAAAAAAAATTATTTATAACATAAATATACGCAAACAAGAAGAAATAAATGCAGAATTGAATTTGTTATTATTGTTATTAATACATGTTTATGGTTGGCAATGTAATTATTGTTTATTATATTATTTTAAAAAATTTTTATATAAATATATATCTGCATATGTAAATATACAGGGTGTCACTTAAATTCCGCCAACTAAGTACATAACGTTATTCCTTACCAAAAAATAAGTCGAAAAGTTCTAAACATTTTTTTTGGTACACTAAATAATAGAGTAATAATTCAGTATTGGAGAAATAATTTACTTAATAATGAAGTAATAATTCAGTAAATCCAGGTAATATGTACTCACGCACACTGTGAGCGAATCACTGACGTGCTCCAGGATAATGTTCGGCGCTGTTTGGCCGTTAATTTACTGAATTATTACTCCATTATTAAGTGTTCAAAAAAGAAAATTGTTCAGGAATTTTCGACTTATTTTTTGGTAAGAAATAACGCTATGTATTTAGTGGGCGGTCTTTAAGTGACACCCTTAATATGTATATATTTATATATATTTTAATTAATTCATAATTTATAATTCAAATGTACATACATACATACCTTTAATAGGAGAAAAAAAAATTTTTGAATTAATTTTAAACGTATCGCTTGAGTTTTCCTTAAAATTATTTGTATTCGTTGTACCGTTTGTTGTTAGAAATCGAGATTCATATTGAGCCTGAACTACGAACAAGTCCATCATTCGGATATCTGGTAAAGCCTACGAACAAATAGATGTATCCGAATAAATATAAAATGGTGAAAGAAAATCACATT
The DNA here is from genome assembly GCF_030444845.1 of Prenolepis imparis. Classification (NCBI taxonomy): domain Eukaryota; kingdom Metazoa; phylum Arthropoda; class Insecta; order Hymenoptera; family Formicidae; genus Prenolepis; species Prenolepis imparis. The sequence goes on from NW_028141316.1 coordinate 10,599, forward strand.
AATAATACGAAATAATGAATAAAATTTTTATAGCTATTTCTAAAAATCCTTTGTTATTTTATATATTCATTTAAATTAAAATAATTTTTTTTAGTAAAATTTGTTCACAACTATACATATTTAACAATTTGATAAAAATTATTATCGTAGATTTAAAAATATAAACGCGAGTTCTTCATAAAATGTAATATCGAATTTTAAGTATAATTTGTATCTGCTCTGTAATGTTTTTTTTTTCAAATAGTGATAATATTGCAAAATAGTGAAAAAAATAATATATTGATATTTCTTTTATATTTTTTTCGAATAAAAAGGCAATTTCAAAATTTTACATTTTGTCAGAATATCAACCATAATTTTCTTATAATTAACGTTAGAAATGTTAGAAGACCAACCTGATTGACGATATACGTTCCGTAAAACAGAATGAAGCCCTCATTTAACCACCAGTGAGACAAATGAATAGAATCAAAGAGATAACCATACCATTGAGATATTATATCATGAGCTATTGAGCGCATCATTATAAATTTATGCGCAGGAAGATGTAATTTCTCGTTGTAAATAATATCAGCTTCACTGAAAATTGTTTGTTAATAATATGATTATTTCGAACCATTTTGTTATAAATTTGCATATTTTGCTTATATACAAATTAAATGCTTTTACATATGTATATTAAAGAAATATAATTCAAGTATTGTCATACATAATTAGAATTTTAATAAACATAAGAATATATAATTAAACATTAGTACACAAAAAAGTTGTTAGTTTTTTGTAATAATTTATTCGATGTATTATATGTGTTAATTATATGTAATTATTTTATATAACTTTATTCTTTTATTTCCCAAAAACGGAATAAGTATATAGTAATTTTATTTTCCATTATTTTTGTTATCATTTATTTGTCAAAGTGTTAGAATAAATCTTCTAGCCATTTTTCGATAAATATATAACAAAAAGTAATTATACTCATACACATACACAATGCGTTTAGTAATAAAAGTAAGTTCAGTAATTAGAACAGAAACATATATTTTTAACATAAAAACTAAAAATTGTATTAAATCGTTGATAATATTTAAATTCTTAGTTTGATATAACGACGAAAAAGTTTCTCCATCATGGAATGTCTATTACATATCTATAAATGTAAGTTATTCAGTAATTGAAATATAGTAAATATTACATATACATGTGTTTTATCGCGTCATTTATTATATAATTGCTTATAGGAATTACTTGATCATCGATAAAAGCACATATTTCCAAATTATATAAAATATTCTACTCTCTAAATTGTTAAAATAAATAAATAATTGAGTAAATACCGTTATCGTCTGCATTTAATTAAGCTATCAGATGTAACAATAGAAGTAGAAAAAATGTATTACTTGTAAATAATCAGACCACAGGTACGCCTAATTTTGTTCTTGAAATTCGGAACGGCGACATAATCACTCCTGAAACGTTTTTCAGGATATTCCAATCGTTTTCTAAACGCAAAGTTATCATTGTAGCAACATATAGACCGAATTTCACGTAGGGTGCAAAATACGGTCTGCACCACGTCAGTGACAGTCTTGTTCCAATTAAAAATATGAATTGGATGCAGACCATCAACTTTATATATTAAAATTGCTACGTCGTTTGGAGATATTTCAGATGTCGTTTGGAAATGAGTTAAGTATTATCGTGCCATTGGCTATAATATCGTATTCTCGTATCGGCATGTGCGATAGAGCTCTGTATCCTTTGTCATGTTCTACTACTACTAGACTTTGTCTGTCGGAAATTTTAAAGGTGGCACTTAATTTCGGGTTGTCCATACATGGAAATAACTCTCGGGCTGTTTCTTCTTGATTTAGTATCGCGTGCATCCACCTATCAGATTTTAATGACATGCTTTAGAGAATGACAACTTTTCAGCAATTACTGATACAACAATTATTAAGAAAGCATTACAGAATGTATCAGCGCAATATATAAATAATGTTAAAATAATAATATGATAATGATTATCGCTCATTGTTCATTATTATTTATAATTATATGTATATTTTTACACATACATATAAACATACATATACACAACAGGTCAAATATAATATTATTTTTCTATTATACAGGGTAGTCCTGAAATACTATGCCAAAATCAGGGATTGGGCTCGTCATAAGGATGAAAAATGTTCATTTGTACATTAGTCCAAAAACGGCTTCTTCAGGAATTACAATTCATGTAATTATTTAATAATTAATACCTGATTCAAAAAAATGGAAGGCCAACGAAAAGAAAGAACTTTATTTTTATTTACAGATTTACAGATAATGTTGAAAATATTTACCATTAACTGAAACACACGTTTCCATTCGTCTAACCATTGAATTTTTCCGTTCGACTAATACTTCGAGATATCGGAAGAAGAAATCGAGATTGTTGTGCTTTAAATTCTGAAGTGTTGCTTCGCGCGTACAATATATTCGATTAATCTTATTAAACACCTTAATGTATAAAAAGTACAAATCATAATAAGGTACGATAAGAACTTTGAAAGTATTTATTCTTGGAAATTGATAATTAAATGAGTCGTAACTCTGACGAAGCAGTTTTAGACTAATGTTTATAAGAACTTTTTTCATCCTTAAGACAAGCTCAATCCAATTCTTGATTATGGCCAAGTATTTCAAGACTACCTTGTATATTAATGCATAAAATTATTTTATAGTTGTATATAAAATATGGTACACAAAAGCAATATTAAATTATATAGTTTTGCGTACGCGTGGGTATGCATATGTAGAAATGTGCCTTTAAAATTTATGCAATAATTGTTATTCTTTAATAGTACACTTACTGTGATTCTTATTTAATATTAATGTAATTGTGTGCAATGCATTTCTTAACTTAATACTACTTATTTACATTTACATATATTTTATATTATGTCTTTAGATTTTTCATTAAATAGCAATGCAACTAATGTAAATATTTATATAGTATTCGATATATATATTATGTAAATATATATATATATTATGTAAAGTATAATCATACTCAGGTATAAAGAAGTTTTCCTTGCAACATTGTCAACAACATATTTTTTGTAAATCGTCGTAAAAAAGAAATTGATACATATTATAGTGTTTAATGGTAATATAAATAATTTGTAAAATATAAGAATAAATGTATACAAATTTTAACAAATATGACTTATAATTTATAACTAAATATACATAATATGTATATATATTGTATATGTATATTATGTATTTATATTATATGCACTTATATATATATATATATATATATATATATATATATATATTTATATATATATTTATATATTTATATTTTTATATTATTTATACATTTATTTATTGCTAATTTTTAATATATTTTTATATTTACTCACTCAACCTGTTTATGGTTTTCGTACCAATAAGTTCTCAAAAACTGTAAAGTATATCGTCCATATATATGGTTCTCAAATTTTATATTCAAAATATAATATCCTTCTTCGAATTTATTATGAAGCCTTAATTGTTCATCGAAATTAGCAATGGCAGTTCCATATCCAAAAAGTATATAATTTGGTGTATAAATTTTTCGATTTTCTAATGACATCATATTCACTTTTAGTACATTTATATGTATTGATACATCAAAAGTTATGTTCCGTAATGCACAATTAATGGAAACTGTGATATTGGACTCGCCCTTTAACATATATTTTGATTCTAGTTTTAGCTTCAAATCATAATGGTATGGTACCAGACAGTTTGACGAAAAAGCCATTACCATTACAACGATGTGTAATAAAATATTTAATGACAGTTTTAGGATCATTATATCAGTTTTTGCTTCAAATCTGCAAACATATATTTTTTTTAAGATTGAAATGAGAAACAAAAATGCATAACAAGTTAATTTAAGAAGAATGCAAAACTGTCGCCTTCTCTCTAAGAAAAGGGAAACGTAATCAAAAAATTGCAGCAATTTAGAAAAATATACAATCTATTTATATAGTTGTAAATTTTTATAAATATTTTTTAAATATGTATATTGCGTTTTATGTTAAGGCTTCTTGTAACTGGCTACGGCCACGTTAGATTGTGACGTCAGAGGCGAGAAAATACACGTTAAGAATATTTGCGCGCCATTTTTATGTATAAATATATTTTGATAAAACATAACTTTAGATGATTTTAGCACACTTTTAAAATATTCCCCGAAAATTTTTCATTTCACAGTCAATCAACAATTGTAAAATAATTGAAACAGCAAACTTTGTCACGCGAAATGACTGCGCATGTGCAAAGACCTGACGGACTTGTCCTCATTTCACAGTTACTTTACAGTTGTTGATTGATTATAAAGGGAAAAAGATAATTTTCGGAATATTTTAGAAGTATATATACTAAAGCAATCTAAAATTGTATATTATCATAATATCTTCTTATCTAAAAATGACACGCAAAAATTTTCAGCCTGTATTTTCTCTCTACTTTGTTGAATGTTGTTTCTTCGTTAAGAACACTCATTAAATACACTCGGCCAAAAAAAGCGGTTCACTTCAAGAGTAGTAAAAAATTGTGAAAGTTTAAAAATTTATAACTCAGCTAATAATTATGATATCAAGGTGTTTAAAAAAAGAAAATAAAGCTTGAAGTCTGTAGTTTGAGAAAATTTTAGTGCCGATTACGTGGAATGATCAATTTTGCAATGAAAAATGACAGAGTGTGAACCTGCAAAACTGATAAATAATAGATCCACTTTCCTGAATTGCACGGCGTGAATCAGATGACGTAGCTCAATGGGATAAAAAACACGTGAAAATTTAAAGTTTTCTCTTTAAAATGCGTTTTGGTGGAATTCGATACAATAATTTTTCGCCGACTTATCTCAATTTGAAAAAAGTCGGTTTTTAACGACAAATTATGACATAATATTTGTACTTGCTATATTTAATAAAATATAAAATATAAAAATAAAAATAAAAAATTATAATTTTTGTGTTAGAAAACCGACTATTTTCTATTTGAGATAGCTCAGCGTAATATTATCGTATCGAATTCTGCTAAAGCGCATTTTGACGAGAAAAGTTTGAATTTTCACGTTTTTTTTGTCTCATATGTCAATTGATTCACGCCGTGCAATTCAGGAAAGTGGACCTTTTAGTTATGAGTTTTGCAGATTCTAACTCTGTTATATTTCATTGCAAAACTGGTCATTTCACGTAATTGGCACTAAAATGTTATCAAACTACAGACCTCAAGCTTTATTTTCGTTTTTTAAACACATCGATAATATAATTATTATTTGAGTTATAAATTCTTAAACTTTCAAAATTTTTTACTACTTTTTAAGAGTACCGTTTATATGGCAGTGTAAAACAGAAAACAGAAAACAGAAAACAGAAATACTAAAGAAATATATGAAAATAAATGGAAAACTCTCGATATCTGAGAGAAAGGAAATCTAATATGTAAATAAATTACAATAATTTATATAAAAAGATTAATTTGTTTAAATAATTGATCATTAAGGAATTTTTATATACAAAAATTAGAGTACTACAAGCAGCGCGCTAATTATTGTGTATATTTATATTTGATGTAAAGTATGCAACTTTTAATCGCTTACAGAATATCAAAATGATTATAGCAGTGACAACTCAGTATAACAAAAATAATCAACATCTTAAACTCAGCACGGTAATTAGACATCAATTTATCACGATATTAATCAAAATTTGCGTTGGACATCTTAGATTTGTGAAAGCTGTCAAATAACGCGATCGTGTTTGAGACAGTTCCATTTTTTATAACGGGAAAATAATAGAAGATTGTTTCATCGCGCGGTTATTCGACATCGAGAGAACCAATCAACATCGCGGAAAAGCGGTTTTCCTTTTTAATAATACAAATGAATTGCAGTTTGTATATTCACATCAAGGTACATATTAATCTTAATTTTATATATATAAATTAATGTTAATTTATGGTTTATTAATTCCTAATGCAAAACAACAATAATGTTATATTAAATAGATTGAAATTAAAAACACTAGAAACTATAAAAACTATAATTCATATTATAAACACATAGTTAGAATTATAAATGATAAAATAATATAATAAATATTATTGATAAATAGAGGATAATAATGATAAATATTGAAATATTAAATACTGAATAAATTATAGCACAAATGGTAAATAAATACTATTCACGAGACAAATAAAGAAAAAATATAATTTTTTTTAATTCTTAAAGGAATTTAATTTTATTATTAATATAATCTGAATTTATATGTGACTAGACCAAAAGCTACACGTGTGTAGCCTTACTAAAACAGAGCAATTGAATATTTACCTTGGAATTCGATAATAAATAAAATGTGCAGTATATAAATTATAGTGCGGAGCAGTTATAATCAAGTTAATTGTTTTAGTTTCATCGTGTAAGCTAAATTGTGTCCTCAAACAGTTAAATCTGTAAACAATATTCCTTATATATTAGTTTATTTTTCAAGAATGTCAAGGTTAATACGAGATATCAAGGTAAGTATGAATTTTCTTTATTCTATATTTATTTAATGTTATAAATCTTTCTGTATCGTGTATATTATAATTTTATATAAAACAAGTTTGATTAAGAGATACATTATATTGTTTCTTTTATTAATATTGAATTAAGATGTAGTTCCATAAAGGTATGGTCCTTTTCGACTTTGTGAAAAGCTTTTTTTCAGATCAAAATGAAATTCAGTAAAGAGAATTTTGGTCAATACTTATATGAAAGTAATTTAATCAAAGAGAAAATGTTACAAAATATGGTTATTGTGCACATTTGTGATGACTGCATCAATTTGAAATATGTGAAAGAAAAAAGCTTATAGTATTCTTAAGAAAATTGTTCCTCACTCTTAGTTTAAAAAGGTAAAATTATTACAAAAATTTAAATTATAATATGTATATTATTCAAATATTGTATTATAAAGGCTTGTAGGATTCAACATTCATTTCGTAGTGTTTATATCCTGTTCACGCATGATAGTATGATTTTCTTACATTTTTTAATTAGCCGCTATTCGTGACAATTTTTCCATTTGTGTATATGTAAAGGATGAGATGGTTAGTTTTTCTTCTTAGAGGCTGGAGGAAGAGAGATAAAGTTTTTTCACGTTTATATACATATATATTGTTTTTACATACACAGCAGCAAATTATAATTGCACTAATTAAAATACCATATGTCGCAACACATACATATATTAAGTATTACTGGGCTTTGTTCGTTATTAGTTTTTTGACATGTGTTTATTAATATGTTATTAATTTATTAATATCAGATTTTTATGTATCATTAGTAAGTTATATATACAAATAAATTACGTTCCGAAATTCATTGCCAGTACAGGAAACCTATAGTTTACGTATATTGTAAAAAAAAAAAAAAACGATGATATAGCTGTCGCAAATTTATTTCAAATTTTGTTTAATACACGTTTTAAAAGCAATTCAGATTAAGATTAAATAAAAGACGCAAAAACACTTTTCATTATCGTTGTATACATATTTTTTTACAAAAAAAGAATCATTTATTCTGCTTATTTGTTTATTTTCTTCTTATTATTACATATTAACTTAATTTAACATAATTTTACAGGGAACTGACTCTCGATATCTGTTAGAAATTAAATGTATTCAACAGAGCAATTTGTTTTTAATTGTAATTTGTTAAAATAATTAAAAGATGTTATATACATATTACACGTTAAATATAAATGTTTTTACGTTAACTGCAATGTGGAGAGAATAAAGACAATAATTGAAATAAAAAGAATATAAATGATTTCTTAGAAACAAAATAACATATTTTCTAGAAAATAAATATCTGTAATCGTGTGTCATCATTTCTTCTACATATTTTTATATACATATATATGTAAAAAGAAATATCTAAATGTTCAGTATTTTACTTACATTGTTTGTTGAATCACGAATCGTTATTTTATATAGCTAAAAGTGCTAGCCAAAAGTATCACTCAATCTTGATTTCACCTCTTCGAACAACCATCGAATACTGACGGTATCATAACATATGAAATACACAATGTCATGTAAATATCTCCTTAAAGCATGTGTCACACTGCGAATTGTCGACTACCTAATCAGAACAGAATGTAGATTAAGGATTCAGATTACCAATACTTCCAAAAGTGAATATAATTTACAAGATATTTTATATTTCAATTTAATATTATTTTACATAAACTATAAAATATCTCGTAAAACATTCAATCTTCAATGATGTTATCAATACAGTAATATAAAAAAAATAAAAGAAGTTAAGGAAAAATTAATTGGTTTAAAGAAAATACATGGTTGTGTTTAAGAAGTACACAACTATTTAATTTCAGGAAAAAAATAAGTTACATCTAGCGATATTAAATTGCAATTTCCTTTTTTTTCTCTTTTTAAATTATTTTTACCTTTTATTATTATTATTTTTTAAAAATTGTAAATGATTAATAAATAAATTATATACAATCGCGAAATATACACGAAGAAGTAACAAATAAACGAGTGCATAAATTTGTTACCATAATGTCACACTTTTCACAAATAGTAAATGTTCAGTTATAATTTAAAATATGTTCAACGTAATATGTCCAAAATTTAACTTCTTTTATCTCGTTGTGTTAATATTTTCTCCGTCATAAAGATAAAGTAAGAGAAAATTACTTAATAGTCATTAATATACATATATTTAGATTTCATTTCATTTATCTTATTCGATTATTAGAAAATTCTAATGTAAAAGAGAAATTCGCGTTAATATTATTCCACAATATTATACATATATTTAAAAAGTTGTAGAAGAATATTTTAGAAGATACGAAATAAACATATAAAATTATACATTTATGGCATACAGCATTTTGGAATAATTATAATTACATTAAATTTTATTATTTTACAGAAAAATTATATATTAATAATCAAATACTAATTTTTATAAAAATTTATATAAAACAGTAATGCTAATATTAATGTTAACTATTACACACACATTAGATAAAAATTAGTATACAAATTAATATAAAATTGTATTGCTAATATATTAATATTACCTATTACATTAAATGTACTGAGTAAATATTAATAATAAGTCATCAAAATGTTAATGTTTATAACCTATATGTATATATATATATATATATGTATGTGTGTGTATTAAATTTAATATCTTATATTTATTAAGTACATATCTCAGCATTAATATTTGAAAAGGCGGATATATAATCAATGTACATAACATAAAATATCATATACACATACATATATATATACATATATATATGTGTGTGTGTGTGTGTGTATAATAAAAATTACGTAAATATGATTAATGTTTATATGAATATTAAAACTAATAATATAATATTTAAATTAACTTTAAATTTTTAAAAATATATTACAATATAACTAAAACGATGAAGAAAATAATTATAATCAAATTAACATATAAGTAATATATACAAATAGATAATAAATATGCAAAACATTAGAAATGTATAAGAAATTATTTTAACTATTATGCTATATTATTGAAAACTTAATAAATAATGGGTGTTTCATAAATTGCTGTAGATAATGTCGATAATGTGTTGTAGTTGCACCAATAATAGTTCAATTAAGATTGGGGTAATCGTACAAATTTCGATAATATTCCAGCTGGTCCGATATTTTACGATTACGCATTCTGATCGTTCGTGCAATATATTCCAAATATAATGGTGGTATGTGTAATGTTGTCGTGAAATTATTTATCTGAAATAAATATTATTTTAATTTTAATTTTTTATCAATGAGTAATTTCGTAATGAATTATAATGAAAAGCAAATGGAAGATTTTAAAATAGTAAATATAAGTAATTATCGTATATATCGATATACAGAGTGTTTTATTTTAATTTCCCCAGGCAAATATCTCTAAAATTAAGAAAAAAAGTAATTATATATAAATTGTAAGATTCTGAGGGGAAAATATATTGGCGCTTGTAAAAATATGTAATTTGCAATTAGCAGTTACATACTTTTTCTTACAAACAACTGTGCTTTTTACGTAAATTGATTTCTCTCATTATTTTATGCATAAGAGTATTAAAGTAGAATAATTGAAAAATGAATATTTTACGAGATATTTTATAGTTTATGTAAGATTATATTAAACTGTAGTGTAAAATTATCTCGTAAACTATTCACTTTTGATTGTCATTCTACTCTAATAACTTTTTACGCGAGAAATCGAGTTATTTGAAAAAATTAGGATAGTTCTATTTAAAAAAGAAAACATAAATAACTTTCAAATAATTTTGAAAATCTCCCTCTTGGAAATCAGTCAGTAGCGGCAATTTCTTTTCCCCTTGAAATCTTACAACATTTATTTAAACATATTTATCGTATTTCGTTTAATTTCAGAGACATTTTCCTTAAAAAATTTAAATGATACACCTTCTATGAGATATCTAATAACAAAAAAAAGAAAAATTTAAACATTATATACTTATAATGTAACATCTGTTAAATATATACATATAATATAATATATGTAATATTTTTTATAAAAAATTAATATTATAATGAAAACTTCATAAATATATCATTCATAAGTATAAAATTTACCTCGTTAAGTTGTTCAGATGAATGTGCATTATGAACAGCCACACTTAATACTGCATTTATATTGACATGACTATAAGAACAAATATATAGCATGTATAGATTTATAACTAACACATATATAACAAATCTTTATGATAATAGACAATATCATTTTATTTAAAAAATGTTATTACCTGAATTTTATTATTTCATAACTTTTCAATAGTTTTTTAAGTATGTGAATGTTCTTAGCATGTCTCGAAAGAGTAGAAAGAAAAATATTAGCAGTTAAAGAATTAACTTTACGCTCTATTTCTTTTGCTATCATTTTAAATTTATTAATTTGGAATTTATATTTCAAGTTTGCTAAATGAAACGACAAATAATAAATTATTATTTCGGGATCCTCGGAACAAATAAGGCCCTCCAGCATTTTATGATCAAATCTTTCTATGTATATTCTGAGCGCCTCCTCCCATGCAGAGAACCATGTAGTAAAATTCGCATCCTTTAAACCATTACAATAAGTCCACTTATGCCATCCAGGTAAAATTCTGCGGCAAACAGAAAAGAAATGTTTTATTTATTAATATACATATGTTATTGATATTTAGGATACAGTTTCTTTATTAATAAATATTCAAAAATGAAGTCCATATCAAATCAAATATAAATATATATACTTATATATGTGTGTGCCAGTATATTTTTTTTCGATTTTTCAGTATTGCCACATTATGCGCTAAATATATAATCTGATTAGACTCATTACTATTGTGACACACCATGTATATGCGTAGACATATTTTATTTATAAATATATATATATAAATATAAACATACATGTATTTATATTTGATTTTGTATGTTTTTTTCTCCAGTAATAAATATATCAAGTATAAACGCACAAGATTTAAATAGATACTGAGAAATATACAGGGTTGGGAAAGTTATTTTATAAAAGTAACTCGTTAGTGTTACCGTTATTTTTTCTAAAAAGTAAGTCGTTACCGTTACTCGTTACTAATTTTAAAAAGTAACTCGTTACCGTTACCGTTACTTTGAATGTAACGAGTCGTTACAATTTCCGTTACTTCTTTTTTATAATTCGGATGTATGTTAGGTTGTTTCATATAAAATGTTTGATTTTGCAAAGTAAACTTTTTAAAGCTTTCTTTATCAATATAATCTTTATAATTGTTTAATTTTTTCTTAATCTTTATACTTGTTTTATACTTCATTTTAAAGTTCAAAATTTGCCTTTTTATATCTGATTTTATTCTTCGATTTAATTGGTTTCGAATGTATTTTTTTCAACATTCTTTTCAGTTTGAATAAACGTGATTTTTGTGTGCTTTCTTTGCATGAGTAGAAAAGTAGCCATAATATTGCAGCAGCCACTCGAAATATTAATGCTGCATTCGGCGAGAACTCTGTCAACGAACGCACCAAAATAAAAAATTTAAATTTGAAAATAAGACCTCACAATCGTGGACCTGAGACTATCGTTGATGACATTAAAGGTTGAAGCGGATCACCGTCAAACTGTTAGGAATGCGTAGAACGGTTCTTACTTCGATTAACGAAGGTAAATTTGAAAATTTTGTGTTTCTTTAAACTTTTTGTTAAAAGCATTTTTTAATAAAATATTTAAAGAAACATAATAATTTTCAAATTTAACTTTATATTAATCAAAGTAAAAACCGTTCTACGCATTTCTAACAGTTTGACGTTGATTTTCGCTTCAACCTTTAATGTCTCAACCTTTAATGTCATCAACGATAGTCTCAGGTCTACGATTGTCATTTGTGAAAATTTTATCTTCAAATTCAAATTTTTTATATTGGAGCGTTCGTTGACCAAGTTCTCACCAAATGCAGCATTAATGTTTTGAGCGGTTTCTGCACATTATGGCAACTTTTCTACTCATATCAAAAAGCACGCGAAAATCACCTTTAATCATACAGAAAAAAATGAATAAATATATGAAAATAATCAATTAAATCAAAGAATAAAATCGCAAATATAAAAAGGCAAATTTATAACTTCAAAATAATATATAAAAAATATACAAATATATATAAAGATTTTGATTGACAAAAAAAGCTTGAAAAAGTTTACATTGCAAAATCGGACATTTTATATGAAACAACCTAATTTTATATCCGAATTAACATACATAATGCAATAAATGTAATAGTAGTCAAATGGGACGCTTCCCACTTTTATCAATATGTTCCTTTGTATGAAAATTATACCGAATAATTTCGGAAAAAGTAACGGTTAAATTCGTTACTCGTTACCGAAAAATGTAACGAAGTTACTTTTTTTGTTAGTAATAAATTTTGTAACGTCGAAATCATTACAGTTGCTAAAACAAGTAACTGTAACGTTAACGGCGTGACAAGTAACGCGTTACTTCCCAACCCTGGAAATATAATGATTAAAATACACTTACGTGTTCATATTTTTTTCAGCATTATTTAGATATAATTCTAATTGACTTTCAGCTGCTCTAATGCACAAAGAATTATTGATGATACATGCGATTCGTGCGAGTTCTTGTTTTAAAGATTTTTCAAGGTCGTTGTTAGTGGGCATCATTTGATCGTACGTATCCCCAGGTATAAGTAGAAACAGGTTTCTTATATACTCCAATACTTTCTGCAATTTGGTAAAAAATAACTTTATATATATTTCAATCATAAAATTATTTACAAACACATATATAATATATATGCGAAAAATGTACAATCTCATTGACTAGAACTATTTTATTTCCTTAAATGTGATTAAAATATGCTCCGAATTAATTAATCTCTCAAATAATTTTTAATATCGTTTAAATCCATACAATTTTAATAAAATACATATAATTTTAATGTTAATTTTTTACATGAGAGAGAGAGAGAGAGAGAGAGAGAGAGAGAGAGAGAGAGAGAGAGAGAGAGAGAGAGAGAGAGAGAGAGAGAGAGAGAGAGAAGAGAGAGTGTGTGGAATTTTCTAATATTAGGTTATTAAAGAGACAATTTATTCATAATAGGTAAAAAATTTTAAGAGCATTATCATGTATCATATTATATTATTGTATGTTGAAAATAAAACACAGTTCAAATTTTTTAACTCCTCAATTATTGTATCACTTATTGTATTATTTTCTATATAAAGTTGGGTACCAAATTCTAATCTTATTATAATTAATCAATCTCAAAATATACACTGCGCAAAATAATTAAAGGATAAAAAAAATTGTCTAAAAAGTAGGCAAATTTTAAATAGCTGTAACTTTGTTTCAAAAAAGGAGAATTTAAGTTCTAAAAAAGGGTTTTCAAAGCTTGAAATCTCTACTTTCGAAAGATCACAGCTGTTTTTTATTTTTTTAAATTCTGGTATTTTTATATATAGAAAACGACGAACTTAACGAAATGGAAAATTTTTTTCTTCTTTGTTGACGTGTCGCATGCAAAAAAAGATTTTAAAAAATGTTTTGACTTCTTCACATTAAAGCCTGAAGTTTCCCTGCAAAATCGTTTTTTAAAAGTTAAATTTCAATTTTTCCTTCTCAAGTTATCGAGAATTGAAGAGAAAATGATCATTTTCACTTTTATCGTTCATAATTCCGTTAAAAATCATTCTACAGCAATTTAATAAAACTGGATTCTTAAAGCTGAATCTCTGCTCTATAGTATGATATAGTAACCGAATTTTTCTTTTAACACGTGGATTTTTTTACAAATAGATTAAAATAACGATAAAATCCTTTTAGTCACTTTGCGTTATTTTTTTCGAAGTTTAAACAAAAAAGAGAAAAATCGCGAATTTTATCATTATTTTTACCTATTTGTAAAAAAGTTCACGAGTTTAAAAGAAATTGTGTCACTATATTACACTATAGAGCAAAGATTCAGCTTTTAAGAATCCAGTTTTAAAATCGCTGTACGATGATTTTTAACGCAGTTATGAACGATCAAAGTGAAAATGATCACTTTCTCTTCTCGATAACTTGAAAAAAAGAAATCGAAATTTAACTTTTAAAAAACGATTTTGCAGGGAAAACTTCAGGCTTTAACGTGAAAAAGTTAAAAAATTTTTTCAAATCTTTTTGTGCATACAACACATCCAAAAAATGAGAAAAACATTTTCTATTTCGTTAAGTTCGTCGTTTCCTGTATATAGAAAATACCAGAATTTAAGAAAATGAAAAACAGCTGTGACATTTTGAAAGTAAAGATTTCAAGCTTTCAAACCTTTTTTAGAATTTAAGTTCTCTTTTTTTTAAACAAAATTACAGCTATTTAAAATTTGCCTATTTTTTAAACAATTTCTTTTTGATCCCTTAATTATTTTGCGGAGTGTATATTTGAAATTTAATTTCCTAATAGAGATGTGATATAATAATTAATAAAGTAATATTAATATATGTTTATTAAAGCACGGTTAATAAAAATATAATCTTGAATTGAGATTTATTTAATTCCTTGTTATTGTACAAAGAAAAGAGTAACCCATGCATTACGAATCAGTTTCAACGAAAAATTAATTTTTTCATAAAAATGACGCACTAATATCATCTTATTCGCCAGTTGAAATTTAAATGTCTTTTAAAATTAGATTTTTTGTGAAGAAAAATATAAAGTTGAGAAAATTACTTTAAATAAATAATAATTCATTATAATTCATTTGTTGCCGATATTGTAAAATAAATTGCATTATCGTATTTTTACAATTTTCGTTTTTCCTTTTTTAATGCAGTTAAAGATAAATTCTATGCATAAAAAACTAATTTTTTTTAAATTAAATTTTTCTTTGAAAATGTAATAAAGCGATATAATTTAAATACCTTTATAAAAAATATAATAATTTTATAATTGTGAATCTTTTAAATTTTTTAAACGGAAAAACTTCTTTTTTTGAGAACATTGCAAATAAATTAATTTTTATAATGAGGAAAGTATGTAACTACATAAAAATAAATTTTTAGTTCAATATTTTAACAGATTATAATAAATATGAAAAAATTGCGTGTATTTATACTTTTAACTTTGTACAAATTCAAAATTTTGATGGAATATTATAAATTATAAATTAAATTAAATTTTATGTTTAAATTCATTTTTAATATGTATACATTTTTTAATAAAAACAAATTTAAATTACATAAATTGATTTGAAATAAAAGACATAAAATTTCATTGCAATTATGATTAAAAGGTGATTAAAAAACAGTACATTTAAATTATATCGTAATTTTTAGATATATTAAATGCTTTTATTGTGTGCATTTGCAAATTGGTAGAGAATATGTCAGGTAAACTCAAGAGTAACGATAAAGGTAACTGTAAAATTTGGTTTAATGAGTTACTGAGAAAAATGTAACTTTAGTGAATTTGTTCCAAATGCTGTTACTATGTTTACTATGTACTTTGAATTAAAAAAAAATACTGCAATAATAACAAAGTCACAAGTGATGGGTTACATTTTGATTCTGAAAAAAGGCAGCATGTAAAACTATAAGATTTCCCTATAATTATCATATGATTAAATTTATTATTATTATTAATAACTTAATAGTTTACTTCCTATAAGCAAGTCAGAATTATGATTTAAAATTGTTATCATATAACTTTTGTTAATGACACAAATTAGTATTCATTGATCTAATATCCAACACAATTTTAATGATATATTTTATTTACTAACAGTACCTGAAGCACCTCTGGAAAATCATCTGGGTTATTTGAAAATGCAAAAATAAACGATGTATATTGAAAAGTTTTGATCATAGGGTACCATGCTATGTAATCTTTCTCTCGCCATAAGTAGCTCGCAAGTTCCCAGAACACGTAGAAATCAAGTTCTCTATTTGTCGCAAAATAGAATGCGTCATCCATGATTTGCGCTCGATTGAGGACATGTATATTAGAATAGTTTGTAGAATTTAAGTAATGTGCAAGTCTTTGCCAATTCTCCTTATCATAGTTGACTCTATAATATCCTATTATTGAACAGATACATTTTATCGATTCTTTTTAAATGTATAAAATAAAAAGATTTTGAATTAAATTAAATATATTTTTGAATATTGTTTTAAACATATATAAACTATTTTATGTAGAAATTGAACATATTTATATATTATAATAAAAAGATGCCATAATTAAATTTAAGAATAAAGCTCTGAAAAAATGAATGGCGTTCAAATTGTATAAATTTAAAATTAATTATACCAAGAAAATAATATTTACCTAAACGTATTTAATGGTAATATTGCAAAATATTTTATAAATTGTTATTATTGTTTGTAATATTATTGTATGTGAAATATAAATCCAAAATTTGTATAAATAAGTATAAATATATGTAATGAAAAAAAAATTTTTGTAAGAAAGTTATTAATATATTAAAATTAATATTATAGTTTATTTAATATTTACCAGTTTGTTGTATGTTGACAATAATCCATTTAACTTTTTTATCAAGAAGTATTTCCAACGTCGGTTCCGATTCTTTTAAATAACTATTAGTATATGGCCAACTTACGATAAAATTGATGTTTGTGTCCATAGTAAAAGTGAAGGGTATAAAATATGGTGTTTTATTCAATTTGTCGTTAAACTCTTGGGATATTGTGACTTGATCGGTAGAATAATCTCGTGTCACATTTAGCACCGGACAATACTTTTGTGTTAACCAAATATTCATCATTTCTTTCACGTTCCGTGAGTAAAATAAATCGTAACTCTCGTATGTTAATGTCTCATTTTCCATAACGTTCCACAGATCATTGGGAGTTTTCGAATTAAAGTTGGGAAGTCTGTAAAGTTTAACATATTGTAGTAATAAATGCTACATAATATATTTGATTCGCATTAGGGGAAAATATAAAATTATTATTATTCGTTTTAACGGATGCAGCTTGAAAACTTTGACTTTGATATTAATGTTGTCTTTGACTATATAAAGGTTAATTGATTTAAAGCAACGATTGATTCTCTTACAAAATAAAGTTCAAATCAGCAAATTGCATAAAATAATGCTAATATATTTAATTTAAGTCATAACTTAATTTTTCAATTAATTATTTCATCATTCTATTAGCATATTTCAGTATCTTTGGAATGTTATATATTTATAAAGGTGCAATATATATATATATATAATTTTGTACACTTTATCTGAGTACTTGTATGTATATACATATTTTTATTGTAGTATTATAGCGTTTAACTGTTTTTTAAACTATTTTGTGTTGACAGATTAATTTTTCAAAAACATTTACTAATTTGTTATTTTTAAAATTCAGTTTGTTACATACGCAAATTTGAATAATCATCGGATAGAATTTCATAAACTTAGCGTATGTTTTTTTATCTTCTTTAGGAAAGTTTATATGTATATACATTTTTGCTCTTACATCTATTATACCCTTTTTTTAACGTTTTGTGTATATATTTATATTATATATATGAATAGGATTATATATACATATACGAAATTTCACAAATATGGACCGATGGATAATATAATATTGTCTAATTACATTACACACATATAATATAATTAAAGTATTATTTCATAAATAAGATATCAAAAAATTGTTATAATTAAGATTATTATTATTGCTAGTTACACTTTAATTCGTATTAAAGCCAGACAGTTCATATTATAATATATGTTTTCAAATTTCGTATTGTATAACATTTGAAAAGAAATAAATATTTGTTCGTTTTTTTGTAAAAAATATTTTATGCTTTTGTGTGTTACTTAATAATTATAAGACTAATTAAAATAACGAGACTGATATTAACAAAATATTTAATAAAGATTTACTTTGAAACAATCTTATGTGAATCAATATTTAAGGAAACTTTTATAATTATTATATTACAACATAAGTAACACTTACTTTAAATATGTATTGATAGATGTCCAAAATACTTTATCGGGAATTATACTTTGTAACATGCGCCATATAAGGGCTCCTATAAAAATATAAAGTAGGCATAATTACATACATTTTACATAATTTTAACACATGATGTTCACAAATTCGTAAACATAACTAATAATACTAAGTAAGAACTAATTATAATAAAAAAAAATTATTCACAACAAGAATATAAGCAAATAAGAAGAAATAAATGTAGAATTGAATTTGATTAATTTGTTATTATTGATATGTGTTTATGGTTGGCAATGTAATTATATTGTTAATTATATTATTTACATAACTTTTTATATAAATATATATCAGTATATATAAATATATTATATATCTATGTATATATTTTAATTAATTCATAATTTATAATCCAAATGTACATACATATATACATACCTATAATAGGAGAAACAGAAGAAATTGATTTAATGTTAAATGTATCGCTTGAATCTTTCGTAAAATTAATTGTATCCATTGTAACGTTTGTTGTCAGAAACTGAGACTCATATTTAGCCTGAACTACGAACAAGTCCATCATGCGGGAATCTGGTAAAGCCTGCAGACATATAAATGTATCCGAATAAATATAAAATATTTTAAGAAAATCACATTAATATACGTAATAATGTATAAAATTATTAGCTATTTCTAAAGAAACCGTTACTGTTTCATATATTCATTTAAATTAAAATATTTTTTTAATTTTCCACAAAAATGTGTATACAACTATTTAACAATTTGATGAAAATTATTATTGTTGTTTAGAAAATATAAACGTGAGTTCTTCACAAAATCTAAAAACGAATTTTAAGTATAATTTTTTCTGCTTTGTAATGTTTTTTTTTTCTTTCAAATAGTGATGATATTTCAAGATAGTGAAAAAAATAATATAAAGTCATTTTTTCAATATCTTTTTGAATGAGAAGGCAATTTCAAAATTTTACATTTTGTCAGAATATCAATCAAAATTTTCTTATAATTAACGTTAGAAATGTTACAAGACCAACCTGGTCGACGATATATGTTTCGAAAAACAGAATGAAGCCCTCGTTTAACCACCGATAAGACGCATCGAAGATATAACCATACCGTTGATATATTATATCATGAGCTATTGAACGCATCATTATAAATTTATGCGCAGGAAGATGTAATTTCTCGTCGTAGGCAAGATCTGCTTCACTGAAAATTGTTTATAAATAATATGATTATTTCATACCATTTTGTTATAAACTTGCATATTTTGCTTATGTACCAATTAAATGTTTTCACACACACACACATATATATATATATATATTAAAAAATATAATTCAAATATATTGTCATACATAATTAGAATTCTAATAAACATAAGAATGGAATAATCAAACATTAATAAACAAAAAGTCGAAAGTTTCTTGTATCAATTTATTCGAGTATTATATGTGTTAATTATATGTAATTATTTTATATAACTTTATTTTTTTCTTTCCCAAAATTAAAATAAGTATATAGTAATTTTATATTTCAATATTTTTGTCATCATATTTATTTCACAAAGTGATGGAATAAGCCTTCTTTAAAGCGATTTTTCGATTAATATATGAAAAAAAAATATGCAAATAGAAATTTGCACATTGCTTCTTCAATATATTATTTTGCTAATTAGGATGGTTTTTCATTTATGCCTTTCTCATAGAGAAAGCTTAACTTGCACATTGCCATAATTTTAAAACTTTTTTAATGAGCGAAATTCAATTGTGATCAAGTAATGTGCAAATTAAGCTTCCTCTACGAGGAAGTCATAATTGAAAAACCATCTTAATTAACGAAATAATATATGTTGAGGAAGCAATGTGCTTGCACACTTTTTTCACATAATAAATAACATTTTTCAAAATGTCGTGTATATGTATGTGTAAGTGTGTATATATGTACCTACTTTCGTATGTTCCTTTCCTAAAATTTAAAAATTTACATTTTTTGAAAAATTCCAAATTTTATAATAAAAAATCAACCCTTTCACCCATCCTCGCTAAATTCAATATCAAATATCCTTTAATGATACTTTATTCGTGTAAAAAATTTAGCTTGATATCTAAAATTTGCCAGAATTAAAAAATGCACATTTCTTAAAAATTCAAAATTTTATAAAAAATGAATTCTTTCACCGATCATCAACAAACTCAATACCAACAATCCTTTAACGATAGTCCATTTACGTAAGAAAATTTATCCCGATATCTTAAAATTTACAAAAGTTAGAGCAATCACTGACATTTCTCATAAAATTCAAAATTTTATAAAAAATAAACGCTTCCACCGATCATCGCCGAACTCAATACCATCAATCCTTTAATAATAGTCTATTCATGTAAGAAAATTTATCCCGATATCTTAGAATTTATAAAAGTTAGAACAATCACAGAAATTTCTTAAAAATTTTATAAAAAATTTATCCTTTCACCAATCCTCGTCAAATTTAATACCAACCATCCTTTAAAAATAATCTATTCATGTAAAAAAATGTATCCAAATATCTTAAAATTTACGGAAGTTAGAGCAACCATAAACATTCTTTGAAAAATTAAAATTGCATTATAATTTATAACACAGTATAAATTTTTATAAATATGACAGTATAACTAAAAGTGTTGTACTACTTTACTTGGGGCGTATCCCGTTAGGACACGTAACGATTGGACACGGCAGAATTGGACACTGCACGATTGGACATCGTGCGGTGTCCAATTGTGCGGTGTTCAAGCGAACGGTGTCCAATCGAGCAGTGTGTCCAATAAAACGTGTCCGAACGGAGGTCACCCCTTTACTTGTATCTCAAATTGGAGCGCTGTAAGTCGAATAATTCTTGAGATAATTATATTTAAAAATGGGCACATACATACATACATACATACATACACACATACATACATACACACATACATACATACACACATACATACATACACACACATACAAACATTTTTCAAAAATGTTATTTTTAGATGTTTTGGAACATACAGAACACATTGGCATAAAAATCTAAGAAAATAATTTTTTCTCGAAAACAAAGCTTTTTCTATGAGGAAGGAAAATATAGTAATTATACTCATACAATGCGTTTAGTAATAAAAGTAAGTTCAGTAATAAGAACAGAAACATATATCTTTAACATAAAAACTCAAAATTGTGTTAAATCATTGATAATATTTAAATTTTCAATTTGATATAACAACGAAAAAGTTTCTCCATCATCGTACGTCTATTACATTATATAAATATAAGTTATTCAGTAAATGTAATAAATATTATATATATACATGTGTTTCATCGCGTCATTCATTATAATTGCTTATAGGAATTACTTGATCATCGATAAAAGCACATACATCCGAATTATTAAAAATATACTACTCTTTAAATTGTTAAAATAAATAAATAATTAAACAAATACCGTTATGAGTCTGTGTATTTATATAATTAACCCATCAGATGTAACAATAACAGTAGAAAAATGCATATCTTTGAATTAGAAATATTAAATCTAAAAATATAATATTTTAATGATATATGTTTAAAATTATTTTTAGAATATATGTATTACTTGTAAATAATCAGACCACTGGTCCGCCAAATTTTGTTCTTGAAATTCGGAACGGCGACATAATCCACTTTTAAAACGTCTTTCAGGATATTCCATTCGTTTTCTAAATGCAAAGTTATCTTTGTAACAACATATAAACCGAGTTTCACGTAGGGTGCAAAATACGGTCTGCACCACGTCTCAGTGACAGCCTTGTTCCAATTAAAAATATGAATTGGATGCAGACCATTAACTTTATATATTAAAATTGCTACGTCGTTTGGTGATATTCCAGAAGTCATTTGGAAATGAGTAAGTATTATCGTGCCATTGGCTATAATATCGTATTCTTCTATCGGCGTATTCGATAGAACTCTGTATCCTTTGTCATGTTCTACGGAAATTTTAAAGGTGGCAATTAATTCCGGGTCGTCGAAACATGGAAATAATTCTCGGGCTGTTCGCGGCTGGTTTAGTATCGCCATCATCCACCTATCACATTTTAATGACATGTTTTAGAGAATTACAACTTTTCAGCAATTACTGAATAATTATTAAAGAAGCATTGCAGAATGTACCTGCGCAATATATAAATAATGTTTAAAAAATATAATTATTGCCCATTATTTATCATTATTTATAATTAAATGTATATTATTACACGTACATATACACATACATATATAACAGGACAAATATACTATTATTTTTCTACTATACAGAGTCCTGAAATACTAGGCCAAAATCAAGAGTTGCGTTGGGCTCGTCATAAGGATGAAAAATGTTCTTATGAACATTAGTCCAAAAACGACTCCTTCGAGAGTTACAACTCATGTAATTATTTAATTATTAATATCGGATTCAGAAATATGGAAAACCATGGAAAGAAATAACAATATTTTTATTTACAGAAATTGTTGAAAATGTCTATCATTAACGGAAACAGACGTCTGCATTCGTCTCACCATTGAATTTTTGTTTTCGATTAATGCTTAGCGATCTCGGAAAGAGGGATCGAGATTGTTGTTCTTTAAATACTAAAGTGTTGCCTTGTGCAAATCACTCGATTAATCTTATTGAACACCATAATTAATAAAAAAAGTACAAATTATAGTAAGGTACGATCAAAACTTTGAAAGTATTTATTCTTTAAAATTGATAATTAAATGAGTCGTAACTCCTGAAAGAATCGTTTTTAGATTAATGTTTATAAGATTATTTTTCATTCCCATGACGAGCTCAATCCAATCCTTGATTTTGACCAAGTATTTCAGGACCATCTTGCATATATATGTGTAAGATTGTTATTTTATATATATTGAATATTTTATATAGTATATAAAATATACTAATAGCAATATTAAATTATATAGTTTAGCGTACGCGTGCGTATGTATATGTAGAGATATTCATTTGAAATTCATGCAATAATTGATATTTCTTAATATTACACTTATGTAATTCTTATTTAATGTTAATGTAATTGTGTGATGTGATTCTTAACTTAGTGTTATTTATTTATATTAACATATATTTTCTATTATGTCTTTTGATTTATAATTTATTAAAAAATGCGACTAATGTAAATATTTATTTATAACGTTCGATATATTAATATTGTATGTATATTATGTAAAGTATAATCATACTCAGGTATAAAGAAATTTTACATGCAACATTGTCAACAACATATTTTTTCTAAACCATCTCAGAAGAAAAATTGAAACCTATAGTATTTAATGGTAATATAAATAATTTGTAAAATATAATAATAAACGTATATAAATTTTAATAAATTTAACTTATAATATATATCTAAATATATGTATATAAAAAGGTAGACTTTGTATGTGTGTGTGCGTGTATGTGTTCTTCTTTAGTAAAACTTTTCTCTAATTATTTTTCTTCTAGTTATTTTAATGTAAGGGGAAGGAGAAGAAAATGGTAGGGAAAAATAGAGAAAAGCTTTTCTAAAAAAACAGACACACATACACACATACAAAGTCTGCTTTTCTTAGAGCCACTTGACGTACAAATTTGACTGAACAACCTCCCCACGGTATACATCGGATAATGCGAACGCCGATAATATGTCAACTTTGAAGCTTCGTATCTTGGGAACGGCTTACGCAAAAGACCCACATAGGTAGTGTTTTGAAAACGTCTCGACAAAAGTTACAGGAATATGCAATAAAAAATAGTGGGTTTTATTTAAAAGAACATCGATGACCTTTATCTGACCTTCAATAAGTCAAATTCATATTTTCATCATCTGTCCCCCTTCAAGTCCTACAACTTTTGTCTGAAACATTTTTCCATATCTAAAGCCGTTTCCGAGATAAAGAGCCTGGGTCAAACTTTAAAGACACCTTGTATATACATATATATTATGTACTTATATGCACTTATATAAATTTATATATTTATATTTTTATATTATTTATAAACATTTAATTAATGCTAATTTTTAATATATTTTTATATTTACTCACTTTTCCTGTTTATGTTCGTACCAATAAGTTCGCAACAATTTTGAGGTATATCGTTCTAATATCATGTTTTCAAATTTTATATTTAAAATATATAATCCATTTTCTAAGTTATTATCAGGATTGTCGAAAGGAAAAAAAGTAATTTTATTTGGTAATCTTTGTATATAAGTTGCTGTATAGATTTTTAAATTATGTAGCGACTTCATATTCACTTCCCGTACAGATATAAAAGTTGATACGTGAAAAGTTATGTTCCGTGTTGTACAAATAATGAAAACTGTAATATTGGACTCGCCCTTTAACATATATTTTGATTCCAGTTCAAACTTCAAATCATAATGGTGTGGTACCAGACAGTTTGATGAAAAAGCTACTGCCATTACAATGTTTATTAAAATATTTAATGACAGTTTTAGGAACTTCATGTCAGTTTTTGCTTCAAATATCTGCAAACACATATTTTTATTAAGATTGAAATAAGAAACAAAAATTGACAACAAGTAAATATAAGAAAAATACAAAACTGTCGACTTCTGTCCGAGGAAAGGTAAACATAAAAAAATTGCAGCAATTTTAAAAAATATACAATATATTTCAATAGCTGTAAATTTTCATGAAAATTTCTTTAAATATATTGCGTTTTATATTAAGGCTTTTTAGTACTCGCCACGGCCACGTTAAATTGTGACGTCAGAGGCGAGAAAATACACGTAGAAAATATTTGCATGCTATTTTTAGATAAAATGATATTTTGATGAAACATAATTTTAGATGGTTTTAGCGCACTTTTTAAACACTCGGAAAATTTTTTTCCCTTGACAGTCAATCATAACAACGGTAAAATAGATGAAACAGCAGATTTTGTCACGCGGAATGACTGCGCATGTGCAAAAACCAGACGGACTGGTCCTCATTCCACAGTCACTTTACAGTTGTTTATTGATTATAAAGAGAAAAATATAGTTTTCAAAATATTTTAGAAATATATTTAAGCAATTTAAAATTGTATTTTATCATATCTTTATATCAGAAAATGGGACGCAAATATTTTCAGCGTGTATTATCTCGCTACATTGTTCACTGTTGTTTGTTCGTTAAGAGTTAAATACACTCGGCCAAAAAGTGGTTTACTTAAAAGATAGTAAAAAATGCTGAAAGTTTAAGAATTTATAACTCAGCTGATAATTATATCGAGGTGTTTAAAAAACGAAAATAAAGCATGAAGTCTGTAGTTTTAGAAAATTTTAGTTGACTGATTCACGCCGTGCAATTTATAAAAGTGGACCATTTATTTATCAGTTTTGCAGGTTCTTACTCAGTCATTTTTTATTGCAAAACTGATCATTTCAAGTTTTATTTTTGTGTTTTAAACACCTCGATATCATAAATATTACCTGAGTTATAAATTCTTAAACTTTCATAATTTTTTACTACTTTTTATGTGTACCGCTTATATGGCCGAGAGTAGAAAAGAAGTTATAAATACTAAAGAAATAAATGAATGAAAAAATCTCGATATCTGAGAAAAAGGAAAATAATATGTAAAAAATTACAATATATAAAATATAAAAAGATTTAATTTGGTTTAATAATTGATTAATTTATTGAGGAATTTTTATACACAAAATCTAGAGTACTACAAGCAGCGCGCTAATTATTGTGTATATTTATAATTGATGTAAAGTTTGCAACTTTTAATCGTTTACAGAATATCAAAATGATTATAGCAATGGCAACTCAATATAACAAAAAAAATCAACATCTTGAACTCAGCCCGATAATTAAACAACATGAAATTTTCATTATATTTATAAAAATTTGCCTTGGACATCTTAGATTTGTGAAAGCTGTTAAACAATGCAATAGTGTTCGAGTCAACTCCATTTTTTATAACGGGAAAACAATAGAAGATAAGGATTGTCAAAAAAGTGTTTCATTGCGCGGTTATTCGACATCGAGAGAGCCAACCAACATCGCGGAAAAGCGGTTTTCCTTTTTAATAATATAAATCAATTGCAGTTTGTATACTCACGTCAAGGTACATATTAATCTTAATTTTATATATATAATGTAATATCAGTTTATAAAATAAAACTGTATTTTATGTTAATTTAATTATTTTGAAGAAAATTGTTACGACTCTTATGTGAAAAACACAATTTAAATTTTTTAATACATTTAAACTAAGAAACGCAAATAAAAAATAACATTAGCTTACTAAAAGAAGATAATAATTTTTCATGAAACTTGCACACTTTCTTAATGGCTTGAAAATTTTAAATTGTGAAATTAAATTTCTACTTTAATTATATTGAAAAATTATATTGAAAACATTACTATTTATTCTATAATTTAAAAATATATTTTTGATTTTGTAGTTCGTAGATGTAGTTCCGAATAGGTATACTTCAATTTTAACTTTATAAATAGCTTCCTTTCAGATTAAAATACAACTCACTAAAGAGAATTTTGGTCGATACTTATAAGAAAGTCATTTTTTTAAAGAGAAAATGTTACAAAATATGATTATTGTGCACATTCGTGATGACTGTAGCAATTTGAAATATATGAAAAAAGAAAGCTTTTATAGTATTCCCGAGTAAGATGTTCCTTACTCTTACAATTAGTTTTAAACGGTATAATTATTAGAAAAGTTTGTATTATAATATATTTTATATATTCAAATAATATATTATGAAGGTTTGTAGGTTTCAGCATTTCGAAATGTTTATATCTTGCTCACGCATAAAAGTATGATTTGTTTACATGTTTTAACTAGCCGTTATTTGTGACGACTGTCTGTTTTTCCATTTGTATTCAGTGTATATGTGTAGGATGAGTTGATCAGTTTCCTTCTTTTCACGGACAGAAGGGGAAGAGATGAAGCTTCTCTCACGCCTATATATACATATATTGTTTTTACATACACTTCAGCAACTTAGATTGCACTGATCAAAATGCCATATGTTGTAACATATACATTGCATATACGAATTATTATACTTTTTAACATTTAAGAACAAAATGACTTTTTTATAGGTGTTGAGGGTAAAATTTCCTTTAAAGGCATTTTAACTTGAAGTAAAGCTTTTTATCGGAGATAAACTCTTTTTATCTAATATATCGATTTTAACTCAAGAATGTATAAAATAATTTCTTGTAATAACTGGGCTTTGTCCGTTATTAGTTTGACACATGTTTATCAATATGATATTAATATCAGACTTATATGTGTCATTTGTAAGTCATATATACAAATTGGCTACGTTCCAAAATTTATTGCCAGTACTGGAAATCTATAGTTTACGTATACAGTAGAAAAAAAAAAAAAAAACAAAACAGTAGCTGCTGCAAACTGCTTTCTTGTAAACTTATTTCAAATTTTGTTTGATATACGTTTTATTAGCAAATTATATCCAGCTTAAATATATAAAACGCAAAAAACTTTTCGTTATCGTAGTGTACAAATTTTTCTTATAAAACAAATTAACATTTATTTGTGCTTGTTTGTTGTTTTTCATATTTATTACATATTTAACATAATTATACATTTTTTAACATAATTATACAGGAGACATTGATTTACGATATCTATTAGAAATTAAATGTATTAAACAAAGTAATTTGTTTTTAATTGTAATTTGTTAAAATAATTGAAAGATGTTCTTAGAATTCAAATCTAAATGTTTTTACGTTAACTACAATGTTGAGAGAATAAAGACAATAATTGAAATAAAAAGTATATAAATAATTTCTTAAAAACCAATCAGTATATTTTTTTAGAAAATAAATTTCTCTAATTATAGGTCATTATTTCTTCTACATATTTTGATTCATATATGTAGAAAGAAATATCTATATGTTCAGTATTTTACTTACAATGTTTGTTGAATCACGAGCCGTTATTTTATATAGCCAAAAGTGGTATCCAAAAGTATCACTCAATCTCAATCTTATCTCTTCGAACGACCATCGAATACTGACGGTATCATAACATATGAAATACACAATGTCATGTAAATATCTTCTTAAAGTCTGTGTCACACTGCGAATTGTCGACTACCCAGAACAAAGTATAGCTTAAGGATTCAGATTACCAATTCTTCCAAAAAGTGAATATAGTTTACAAAATGTTTTATATTTCAATTTGATATAATTTTCGATAAACTATAAAATATCTCGTATAATATTCAATCTTTAATTATGTTATCAATATTTTTATATAAAGAAAGTAAAAGAAGTTAAGAAAAAATCAATTGTTTTAAAGAAAAAATACATAATCGTTATTAAGAAAAAATATCTCCTTAAAGTCTGTGTCACACTGCGAATTGTCGACCTAATCAGAGCAAAGTAGCCTAAGGATTCGGATTACGAATCCTTCTTTATAGCCAAAAAACATGAAAGTTTACGAAATATTTTATTTTAATTTGATATAATTTTAGCAAAATCTACGAAATAATTCGTAAAATATTCAGTCTTCGAAAATGTTACCTATATACATATGAAAAAAATTAAAGTTGTTAAGAAAAATCAATTGGTTTAAAGAAAATACATAGTCGTTTTTAAGAAGTACGCAACTATTTAGTCTTAAGAAAAGATTAATTTTTTTTTATTTATACAATACTATTTGCATCTAATTCTTAATTTCCTTTAAGAATGTTATATTATAAAAATCAATTTTTTTAGTCATACCGTAAATCACAATATAACTTTTTCCTACATAATATTAATTTATTAATGATGATAACTCTTTCCTACATTATTTTTCTATTTTGTATTATTGTATTAAAACTGTTTTTAAGACAAACACGCTAACAGTTGTTTCGATTAAACTTATTCTTATATATAATTTTTTTTATTTTCAAAACAAAGATATTTCAATATTTAGATAGCTTTCAACTATAGGTATAATGTGACTAAATAATAATAAACAAAAGCTATACGTAAGTATTCTGATTTAAACGAACAATTAAATATATATTTTGGAAATTTTAAGATAAAAAATATGTACAACATAAATTTGTAATATGATTGCAAAATTTGAGTTGTTAAATAATTTATAAAGTTATAGCCGTTTTTTACGTTATAAACTGATCGCCACTGTTGACATCGAATTTGTCAAATTCAGGAAAATAAAAAATGTGATTATGGTGATTCTAAGATTAAAATAATTTTCTGAGATTTATTTATTATTATCTTTGTATTTTATTGTGATAATTTATTAATGTGCAAAACAAAAACAAGATATCACAATTTCTTCTTTCCCTACTTTATTGTTTTATTTTTTGTATATTTTGCTAATTTTTTTATACAATTTTTTACAAAAGAAATTTTTACAATTATATCTAGCAAATATATCTAGAATCAAGGTCTGCCTTTAACAATGTATGGTCTACATCTAGCGATACGACTAGCAATATTTTTTTTTCTTCTTTTTCTTTTTATTATTTTCATCGTTTATTATTACTATCATTTTTGAAAAATTACGAAAGAATTAATAAATAAATTATATACAATCGAGAAATGCACGAAGAATCAACAAATAAACGAATACGTAAATTTGAAATTATAATGTCAGACTTTGCACAAATAGTAAATGTTCAGTTATAATTTAAAATATGTTAACGTAATATGTTCAAAGTTTTACTTCTTTTATACCTCGTCTTATTTTTCTTCATAATAAAGATAAAATAAGAGAAAATTACTTAATAGTTATTAATATACACATATTTAACTCATTTAAGTATTTTAATTTTGTTTCATTTATCTTATTCAATCATTAAAAAATTGTAATGTAAAAGAGAAATTCGCGTTAATATTACTATTCAAAAAAAAAGGTAAATAAAAAGGCGTTAAGTACACGCGCGCCAGTGAAAAATTAAAGTTGCAAACCCATGTGGAAACGTACTATAAAAAATAATGAAAAAAAAAAGTTGCACCAAGTGAAAGTAGAAACTTGTATTAATAAAAAATTAAAATTACAAACTCATATAGAGTCGTATAATTATAGACCTCGCTTTCCGGAAGCATCCGGTGATATTCATATATGATATGAACTTCGATTTGCGTTTGAAGTTGCAAAGCCGTATAGAATCGTATAGATGAGATGAGGTCTGATAATATGAGATACTTTCAAAAATCCGAATCACGTATAGATGATACATGAAGTGCTTCGCGATTGCTGCGCATGGTCTTGCCGCTCTTAATTGCATAATATTATACATATATTTAAAAAGTTGTAGAAGAATACTTTGGAAGATACGAAATAAACATATAAAATTATATATTTATGGCATTCAGCATTTTGGAATAATTATAATTACATAAAATTTCAAAATTAAAATTTTTTATTATTTTCCAGAAAAATAAAAACAATATATAATATTATAAACATATTAATACTCAAATACTAGTTTTCATATAAATTAATGTAAAACAGTAATGCTAATATTAATATTAACTATTACATTAAAATAGAAATTAATATAAACTAATATAGCTAATATATTAATATTAACTATTACATTAAATGTACTGAATAAATATTAAAAATAAGTCATCAAA
The DNA here is from genome assembly GCF_030444845.1 of Prenolepis imparis. NCBI lineage: Eukaryota > Metazoa > Arthropoda > Insecta > Hymenoptera > Formicidae > Prenolepis > Prenolepis imparis. The sequence continues at coordinate 41,842 of NW_028141316.1, forward strand.
ATGTTTATGTATATAACTTATATATTTATGTATATTAAATTTAATATCTTATATTTATTTTAGTACACATCTCAGTATTAATACTTAATAAGTCATTATATAATGAATATACGAGAAATCATATCCACATATATATATAGATATGTGTGTGTGTGTGTGTGTGTAATAAACATTACGTAAGTATTATTAATGTTTATATAAATACTAAATTGTTACAAATATTAAGTATGAGTAACTAATAATATAAGAACTTATTTAATGTTAAATACATTTAAAATATAATACAATATAACTAACACAATCAAGAAAATAATTAAAATTGAATTGACATATAAGCAATATATAGAATTAAATAATAAATATATATAAAACATTATAAACATGTAAGAAATTATTTTAAATATCTATGCTATATTTTTGAAGATGTAATAAATAATGGGTGTTTTATAATTGTAGCTGCTAATGTATGTGTGTTGCAGTTGCACCTATAATAATTCAATCAAGCTTGGGCTTCTGATACAAATTATAAAAAAATTTTAGCTGGTCCGATATCTTACGAGTACGTATTCTGATCGTGCTTGCAATATGTTCCAAACGTAATCGTGGATATATATGTTTTAATGTCGCAGATTTATATATCTGAAATAAATATTATTTTAAATTTGATATTTATCATTCAATAATTTCGTAATTAATTATAATAAAAAACCAATGCAAGATTTTCAAACAGTAAGCATAAGTAATTATATCGATATACAGAGTATTACATTTTAATTTCCCCAGAGAAAAATATCTGTGAAATTATGCGAAATACGAAAAAAAATGATTAAATAAAAGTTGTAAGACTTCGAAAAGGAGATAAGTTGACGTTTGTAAAAGTATTTAATTTGCAATTAGCAGCTATATACTTTTCCTTACAAACATCTATGTTTATGTCAAACTAAAACATAAAATATCTCATAAACTATTCACTCTTTAGTTATCTTACCCTAATAACTTTTTACGCCAAATATTGCGAAAAATTGATTTATTAAATAAAACTTAAGATAGTTCTATTTAAAAAGAAAATCATAAATGATATTCAAATGACCTCGAAAATCGCTTCTCTTAGAAAAAAAAATAAGAAGCAACAATTTCTTTTTTCTTTGAAATTTTTATTTTGACACTTTTTTCGTATTTTGTTTAATTTCGAAGACATTTTCCTGAGAAATTAAAATGAAACTCTCTGTTTAAAATATCTAACAATATAAAAGAGAAAAATTCGTACATTATATACATAAAATATAACATCTGATAAATATATATATAATAAAATATGTATATGTAATACATGTGAGAATGCGAATGTATGCGTGAGTGAGTGAAAGAAATCCAAGCGAGTGTTACAAAATCTATCCAACTGATACAATTCAGTGTAACAGCGACATAAATTAAATGCGTTAGTATTCGCACGAGAGCATATACAAGTGTGTATATGTGTTTGTATAATAGTGAACTCTAAAGAGCCCAAGGCCCAAAGCTCATTGTCAGTAGAGATCGAAGTGTGAGAGCGTGTATTAAGCTATTAGAGTACACAGCGTGGAAGTAATTAAGAGCTTTCTGCGAGAGTTTTTTGTTTTTTTAATATATAAATTTAATATTATAATAAAAAATTAATATTATAATAAAATCTTTATAAATAAGTATAAAATTTCCCTGGTCAAGTTGTTCAGATGAATATGCATTATTAACAGTCACAATTATTGCCGCTTTTATATTGACATGACTATAACAACAAATAGTATGTATAGATTTATAATTAACACACACAAGAAATCATTATGATAATAAACAATAATTCTATTGAAAAAAATGTTCTTACCTGAACCATTCATATTCCAATAATATTTTTAGTATTCTAATGTTCTTAGCATGTCTCGAAAGAATAGAAAGATAAATATTAGCAGTTAAAGAATTAACTTTACGCTCTATTTCTTTTGCTATTGTTTTATTTTCCTTATCTATAAACTCATTTTTAATGTTTGCTAATTGCAACAGATAATAAACTATATTTCGGCATTTTCGTTACAAATAAGGTCCTCCAACATTTTATAATCAAATCTTTCTTTGTATATTCTGGATGCTTCCATCCATAAATGAATAACTGTGATTATATTCGCATACTTTAAACAATTACAGTAAGTCCATTTCTGCCATCCAGGTAGAATTCTGCGCAATATAAAAGTTTATATTTTTACGTGCTCTTTATCACATTGAGCTACATCAAATGATTCATGCCGTGCAATTCAAAAAAGTAAATTTTCTATTTATCAGTTTTGCAGTTCTCACTCTGTCATTTAACATTGCAAAACTAATCATTTCACGTAATTGGCACTAAAATTTTCTCAAACTACAGACCTCAAGCTTTATTTTCGTTTTTTAAACACATCGATATTATAATTATTATTTGAGTTATAAATTCTTAAACTTTCACAATTTTTTACTACTTTTTAAGAGTACCGTTTATATGGCAGTGTAGAACAGAAAACAGAAAACAGAAATACTAAAGAAATATATGAAAATAAATGGAAAACTCTCGATATCTGAGAGAAATGAAATCTAATATGTAAATAAAATACAATAATTTATATAAAAAGATTAATTTGTTTAAATAATTGATCATTAAGGAATTTTTATATATAAAAATTAGAGTACTACAAGCAGCGCGCTAATTATTGTGTATATTTATATTTGATGTAAAGTATGCAACTTTTAACGCTTACAGAATATCAACTTTGAACGCTTACAGAATATCAAAATGATTATAGCAGTGACAACTCAGTATAACAAAAATAATCAACATCTTAAACTCAGCACGGTAATTAGACACCAATTTTTCACGATATTAATCAAAATTTGCGTTGGACATCTTAGATTTGTGAAAGCTGTCAAATAACGCGATCGTGTTTGAGACAGCTCCATTTTTTATAACGGGAAAATAATAGAAGATTCGACATCGAGAGAACCAATCAACATCGCGGAAAAGCGGTTTTCCTTTTTAATAATATAAATGAATTGCAGTTTGTATATTCACATCAAGGTACATATTAATCTTAATTTTATATATATAAATTAATTTTAATTTATGGTTTATTGATTCCTAACGCAAAACAACAATAATGTTATATTAGATAGATTAAAATTAAAAACACTAGAAACTATAAAAACTATAATTCATATTATAAACACATAGTTAGAATTATAAATGATAAAAAAATATAATGAATATTATTGATAACTAGAGGATAATAATGATAAATATTGAAATATTAAATACTGAATAAATTATAGCACAAATGGTAAATAAATACTATTCACGAGACAAATAAAGAAAAAATATAATTTTTTTTAATTCTTAAAGGAAATTAATTTTATTATTAATATAATCTGAATTTATATGTGACTAGACCAAAAGCTACACGTGTGTAGCCTTACTAAAACAGAGCAATTGAATATTGACCTTGGAATTCGATAATAAATAAAATGTGCAGTATATAAATTATAGTGCGGAGCAGTTATAATCAAGTTAATTGTTTTAGTTTCATCGTGTAAGCTAAATTGTGTCCTCAAACAGTTAAATCTGTAAACAATATTCCTTATATATTAGTTTATTTTTCAAGAATGTCAAGGTTAATACGAGATATCAAGGTAAGTATGAATTTTCTTTATTCTATATTTATTTAATGTTATAAATCTTTCTGTATCGTGTATATTATAATTTTATATAAAACAAGTTTGATTAAGAGATACATTATATTGTTTCTTTTATTAATATTGAATTATGATGTAGTTCCATAAAGGTATGGTCCTTTTCGACTTTGTGAAAAGCTTTTTTTCAGATCAAAATGAAATTCAGTAAAGAGAATTTTGGTCAATACTTATATGAAAGTAATTTAATCAAAGAGAAAATGTTACAAAATATGGTTATTGTGTACATTTGTGATGACTGCATCAATTTGAAATATGTGAAAGAAAAAATCTTATAGTATTCTTAAGAAAATTGTTCCTCACTCTTAGTTTAAAAAGGTGAAATTATTACAAAAATTTAAATTATAATATGTATATTATTCAAATATTGTATTATAAAGGCTTGTAGGATTCAACATTCATTTCGTAGTGTTTATATCCTGTTCACGCATGATAGTATATTTTCTTACATTTTTTAATTTACCGTTATTCGTGACAATTTTTCCATTTGTGTATATGTAAAGGATGAGATGGTTAGTTTTTCTTCTTAGAGGCTGGAGGGAAAGAGATAAAGTTTTTTTCACGTTTATATACATATATATTGTTTTTACATACACAGCAGCAAATTATTATATATTGTTTTTACATACACAGCAGCAAATTATAATTGCACTAATTATAATACCATATGTCGCAACACATACATATATTAAGTATTATACTTTTTAGCATTTTCTCTTAAAAATTAAATTTCTAATAGGTGTTGAAGGTAAAATTTCCTTTAGAGGTTTTTATTTTAATGTAAAACAAAGTTTTATATGGATGGAGATAAACTCTTTTCAAAACTGTATTTGAATTTAGAAATATATAATGCATCGATTTTAACTTAAGAATGTATAAAATAATTCCTTTTAATAACTGGGCTTTGTTCGTTATTAGTTTGACATATGTTTATTAATATGTTATTAATTTATTAATATCAGATTTTTATGTATCATTAGTAAGTTATATATACAAATAAATTACGTTCCGAAATTCATTGCCAGTACAGGAAACCTATAGTTTACGTATATTGTAAAAAAAAAAAAAAAAACAAAGATATAGCTGTCGCAAATTTATTTCAAATTTTGTTTAATACACGTTTTAAAAGCAATTCAGATCAAGATTAAATAAAAGACGCAAAAACACTTTTCATCATCGTTGTATACATATTTTTTTACAAAAAAGAATCATTTATTCTGCTTATTTGTTTATTTTCTTCATATTATTACATATTAACTTAATTTAACATAATTTTACAGGGAACGTTGACTCTCGATATCTGTTAGAAATTAAATGTATTCAACAGAGCAATTTGTTTTTAATTGTAATTTGTTAAAATAATTAAAAGATGTTATATACATATTACACGTTAAATCTAAATGTTTTTACGTTAACTGCAATGTGGAGAGAATAAAGACAATAATTGAAATAAAAAGAATATAAATGATTTTTTGGAAACAAAATAACATATTTTCTAGAAAATAAATATCTGTAATTGTGTGTCATCATTTCTTCTACATATTTTTATACATATATATGTAAAAAGAAATATCTAAATGTTCAGTATTTTACTTACATTGTTTGTTGAATCACGTTATTTTATATAGCTAAAAGTATCACTCAATCTTGATTTCACTTCTTCGAACAACCATCAAATACTGATCATCAAGTACGGTATCATAACATATGAAACACACAATGTCATGTAAATATCTCCTTAAAGCATGTGTCACACTGCGAATTGTCGACTACCTAATCAGAACAGAATGTAGATTAAGGATTCAGATTACCAATACTTCCAAAAGTGAATATAATTTACAAGATATTTTATATTTCAATTTAATATTATTTTACATAAACTATAAAATATCTCGTAAAATATTCAATCTTCAATGATGTTATCAATACAGTAATATAAAAAAATAAAAGAAGTTAAGGAAAAATTAATTGGTTTAAAGAAAATACATGGTTGTTTTTAAGAAATACACAACTATTTAATTTCAGGAAAAAAATAAGTTACATCTAGCGATATTAAATTGCAATTTCCTTTTTTTCTCTTTTTTAATTATTTTTATCTTTTATTATTATTATTTTTTAAAAATTGTGAATAATTAATAAATAAATTATATACAATCGCGAAATACACACGAAGAAGTAACAAATAGACGAGTGCATAAATTTGTTATCATAATGTCACACTTTTCACAAATAGTAAATGTTCAGTTATAATTTAAAATATGTTCAACGTACTCGTAATATGTTCAAAATTTAACTTCTTTTATCTCGTTGTGTTAATATTTTCTTCGTGATAAAGATAAAGTAAGAGAAAATTACTTAATAGTCATTAATATACATATATTTAGATTTCATTTCATTTATCTTATTCGATTATTAGAAAATTCTAATGTAAAAGAGAAATTCGCGTTAATATTATTACACAATATTATACATATATTTAAAAAGTTGTAGAAGAATATTTTAGAAGATACGAAATAAACATATAAAATTATACATTTATGGCATACAGCATTTTGGAATAATTATAATTACATTAAATTTTATTATTTTACAGAAAAATTATATATTAATAATCAAATACTAATTTTTATAAAAATTTATATAAAAAAGTAATGCTAATATTAATGTTAACTATTACACACACATTAGATAAAAATTAGTATACAAATTAATATAAAATTGTATTGCTAATATATTAATATTACCTATTACATTAAATGTACTGAGTAAATATTAATAATAAGTCATCAAAATGTTAATGTTTATATGTATATATATATATATGTATATATATATATATATATATATATATATGTATGTGTGTGTATTAAATTTAATATCTTATATTCATTAAGTACATATCTCAGCATTAATATTTGAAAAGACGGATATATAATCAATGTACATAACATAAAATATCATATACACATGTACATATATATATGTGTGTGTGTGTGTGTGTGTGTGTGTGTGTGTGTGTGTGTGTGTGTGTGTGTGTGTGTGTGTGTGTGTGTGTGTGTGTGTGTGTGTGTGTGTGTGCGCGTGAGTGTATAATAAAAATTACGTAAATATGATTAATGTTTATATGAATATTAAAACTAATGATATAATATTTAAATTGACTTTAAATTTTTAAAAGTATTTACAATATAACTAAAACGATGAAGAAAATAATTATAATCAAATTAACATATAAGTAATATATACAAATAGATAATAAATATGCAAAACATTAGAAATGTATAAGAAATTATTTTAACTATTATGCTATATTATTGAAAACTTAATAAATAATGAGTGTTTCATAAATTGCTGCAGATAATGTCGATAATGTGTTGTAGTTGCATCAATAATAGTTCAATTAAGACTGGGGTAATCGTACAAATTTCGATAATATTCCAGCTGGTCCGATATTTTACGATTACGCATTCTGATCGTTCGCGCAATATATTCCAAATATAATGGTGGTATGTGTAATGTTGTCGTGAAATTATTTATCTGAAATAAATATTATTTTAATTTTAATTTTTGATCAATGAGTAATTTCGTAATGAATTATAATGAAAAGCAAATGCAAGATTTTAAAATAATAAGTATAAGTAATTATCGTATATATCGATATACAGAGTGTTTTATTTTAATTTCCCCAGGCAAATATCTCTAAAATTAAGCAAAATAGGAAAAAAAATAATTATATATAAATTGTAAGATTCTGAGGGGAAAATATATTGGCGCTTGTAAAAATATGTAATTTGCAATTAGCAGTTACATACTTTTTCTTACAAACAACTGTGTTTTTTACGTAAATTGATTTCTCTCATTATTTTATGCATAAGAGTATTAAAGTAGAATAATTGAAAAATGAATATTTTACGAGATATTTTATAGTTTATGTAAGATTATATTAAACTGTACTGTAAAATTATCTCGTAAACTATTCACTTTTGATTGTCATTCTACTCTAATAACTTTTTACGCGAGAAATCGAGTTATTTGAAAAAATTAGGATAGTTCTATTTAAAAAAGAAAACATAAATAACTTTCAAATAATTTTGAAAATCTCCCTCTTGGAAATCAGTCAGTAGCGGCAATTTCTTTTCCCCTTGAAATCTTACAACATTTATTTAAACATATTTATCGTATTTCGTTTAATTTCAGAGACATTTACCTTAAAAAATTTAAATGATACACCTTCTATGAGATATCTAACAACAAAAAAAAGAAAAATTTAAACATTATATACTTATAATGTAACATCTGTTAAATATATACATATAATATAATATATGTAATATTTTTTATAAAAAATTAATATTATAATGAAAACTTCATAAATATATCATTCATAAGTATAAAATTTACCTCGTTAAGTTGTTCAGATGAATATGCATTATGAACAGCCACACTTAATACTGCATTTATATTGACATGACTATAAGAACAAATATATAGCATGTATAGATTTATAACTAACACATATATAACAAATCTTTATGATAATAGACAATATAATTTTATTTAAAAAATGTTATTACCTGAATTTTATTATTTCATAATTTTTCAATAGTTTTTTAAGTATTTGAATGTTCTTAGCATGTCTCGAAAGAGTAGAAAGAAAAATATTAGCAGTTAAAGAATTAACTTTACGCTCTATTTCTTTTGCTATCATTTTAAATTTATTAATTTGGAATTTATCATTCAAGTTTACTAAATTAAACGACAAATAATAAATTATTATTTCGGGATCCTCGGAACAAATAAGGCCCTCCAGCATTTTATGATCAAATCTTTCTTTGTATATTCTGAGCGCCTCCTCCCATGCAGAGAACCATGTAGTAAAATTCGCATCCTTTAAACCATTACAATAAGTCCACTTATGCCATCCAGGTAAAATTCTGCGGCATACAGAAAAGAAATATTTATTGATATACATATGTTATTGATATTTAGGATACAGTTTCTTTATTAATAAATATTCAAAAATGAAGTCCATATCAAATCAAATATAAATATATATACTTATATATGTGTGTGCCAGTATATTTTTTTTCGATTTTTCAGTATTGCCACATTATGCGCTAAATATATAATCTGATTAGACTCATTACTATTGTGACACACCATGTATATGCGTAGACATATTTTATTTATAAATATATATATATAAATATATACATACATGTATTTATATTTGATTTTGTATGTTTTTTTCTCCAGTAATAAATATATCAAGTTTAAACGCACAAGATTTAAATAGATACAGAGAAATATACAGGGTTGGAAAAGTTATTTTATAAAAGTAACTCGTTACTGTTACCGCTATTTTTTCTAAAAAGTAACTCGTTACCGTTACTCGTTACTAATTTTAAAAATAGGAACGAAGTAAAGTCGACCCAACTAGCCAAAATTATATTTATTTAAAAAACACACAACGTTTCGACCATATGGATGTGGTCCTTATCAAGTGTAATATTCATTAGTAGTTTTTTAAATAAATATAATTTTGGCTAGTTGGGTCGACTTTACTTCGTTCCTATTTTAAAATTTTACTAGCGACTTTTTAAGTATCTAATTATTATTTTAATTTTAAAAAGTAACTCGTTACCGTTACCGTTACTTTGAATGTAACGAGTCGTTACAATTTCCGTTACTTCTTTTTTATAATTCGGATGTATGTTAGGTTGTTTCATATAAAATGTTTGATTTTGCAATGTAAACTTTTTAAAGCTTTCTTTATCAATGTAATCTTTATATTTGTTTAATTTTTTCTTAATCTTTATACTTGTTTTATACTTCATTTTAAAGTTCAAAATTTGCCTTTTTATATCTGATTTTATTCTTCGATTTAATTGGTTTCGAATGTATTTTTTTCAACATTCTTTTCAGTTTGAATAAACGTGATTTTTGTGTGCTTTCTTTGCATGAGTAGAAAAGTAGCCATAATATTGCAGCAGCCACTCGAAATATTAATGCTGCATTCGGCGAGAACTCTGTCAACGAACGCACCAATATAAAAAATTTAAATTTGAAAATAAGACCTCACAATCGTGGACCTGAGACTATCGTTGATGACATTAAAGGTTGAAGCGGATCAACGTCAAACTGTTAGGAATGCGTAGAACGGTTCTTACTTCGATTAACGAAGTTAAGTTTGAAAATTTTGTGTTTCTTTAAACTTTTTATTAAAAGCATTTTTTAATGAAAAATTTAAAGAAACATAATAATTTTCAAATTTAACTTTATATTAATCAAAGTAAAAACCGTTCTACGCATTTCTAACAGTTTGACGTTGATTTTCGCTTCAACCTTTAATGTCTCAACCTTTAATGTCATCAACGATAGTCTCAGGTCTACGATTGTCATTTGTGAAAATTTTATCTTCAAATTCAAATTTTTTATATTGGAGCGTTCGTTGACAAAGTTCTCACCAAATGCAGCATTAATGTTTTGAGCGGTTGCTGCACATTGTGGCAACTTTTCTACTCATATAAAAAAGCACGCGAAAATCATCTTTATTCATACAGAAAAAAATGAAAAAATATATGAAAATAATATATTAAATCAAAGAATAAAATTGGATATAAAAAGGCAAATTTATAACTTCAAAATAATATATAAAAAATATACAAATATATATAAAGATTTTGATTGACAAAAAAAGCTTGAAAAAGTTTACATTGCAAAATCGGACATTTTATATGAAACAACCTAATTTTATATCCGAATTAACATACATAATGCAATAAATGTAATAGTAGTCAAATGGGACGCTTCCCACTTTTATCAATATGTTCCTTTGTATGAAAATTATACCGAATAATTTCGGAAAAAGTAACGACAAAAGTAAAAAATCGGTTAAATTAGTTACTCGTTACCGAAAAATGTAACGAAGTTACTTTTTTTGTTAGAAATAAATTTTGTAACGTCGAAATCGTTACAGTTGCCAAAACAAGTAACTGTAACGTTAACGGCGTTACAAGTAACGCGTTACTTCCCAACCCTGGAAATATAATGATTAAAATACACTTACGTGTTCATATTTTTTTCAGCATTATTTAGATATAATTCTAATTGACTTTCAGCTGCTCTAATGCACAAAGAATTATTGATGATACATGCGATTCGTGCGAGTTCTTGTTTTAAAGATTTTTCAAGGTCGTTGTCAGTGGGTATCATTTGATCGTACGTATCCCCAGGTATAAGTAGAAACAGGTTTCTTATATACTTCAATACTTTCTGCAATTTGTTAAAAAATAAGTTTTTATATATTTCAATCATAAAATTATTTACAAACATATATATAATATATATGCGAAAAATGTACAATCGCATTGACTAGAACTATTTTATTTCCGTAAATGTGATTAAAATATGCTCCGAATTAATTAATCTCTCAAATAATTTTTAATATCGTTTAAATCCATACAATTTTAATAAAATACATATAATTTTAATGTTAATTTTTTACATGAGAGAGAGAGAGAGAGAGAGAGAGAGAGAGAGAGAGAGAGAGAGAGAGAGAGAGAGAGAGAGAGAGAAAGAGAGAGTGTGTGGAATTTTCTAATATTAGATTATTAAAGAGACAATAGATTCATAATAGGTAAAAAATTTTAAGAGCATTATCATGTATCATATTATATTATTGTATGTTGAAAATAAAACACAGTTCAAATTTTTTAACTCATCAATTATTGTATCACTTATTGTACTATTTGCTATATAAAGTTGGGTACAAATTCTAATCTTATTAAAATTAATCAATCTCAAAATATACACTGCGCAAAATAATTAAGGGATAAAAAAAATTGTCTAAAAAATAGGCAAATTTTAAATAGCTGTAACTTTGTTTAAAAAAAAAGAGAATTTAAGTTCTAAAAAAGTGTTTCAAAGCTTGAAATCTCTACTTTCGAAAGATCACAGCTGTTTTTTATTTTCTTAAATTCTGGTATTTTTATATATAGAAAGCGATGAACTTAACGAAATGGAAAATTTTTTTCTTATATTGTAGACGTGTCGCATGCAAAAAAAGATTTTAAAAAATGTTTTGACTTCTTCACATTAAAGCCTGAAGTTTCCCTGCAAAATCGTTTTTTAAAAGTTAAATTTCAATTTTTCCTTCTCAAGTTATCGAGAATTGAAGAGAAAATGATCATTTTCACTTTTATCGTTCATAATTCCGTTAAAAATCATTGTACAGCAATTTTAAAACTGGATTCTTAAAGCTGAATCTCTGCTCTATAATATGATATAGTAACCGAATTTTTTTCTTAACACGTGGATTTTTTTACAAATAGATTTAAATAACGATAAAATTCTTTTAGTCACTTTGCGTTATTTTTTTCGAAGTTTAAACAAAAAAGAGAAAAATGGCGAATTTTATCATTATTTTTACCTATTTGTAAAAAAGTTCACGAGTTAAAAAGAAATTGTGTCACTATATTACACTATAGAGCAAAGATTCAGCTTTTAAGAATCCAGTTTTAAAATCGCTGTACGATGATTTTTAACCCAGTTATGAACGATCAAAGTGAAAATGATCACTTTCTCTTCTCGATAACTTGAAAAAAAGAAATCGAAATTTAACATTTAAAAAACGGTTTTGCTGGGAAACTTCAGGCTTTAACGTGAAAAAGTTAAAAAATTTTTTCAAATCTTTTTGTGCATACAACACATCCAAAAAATGAGAAAAACATTTTCTATTTCGTTAAGTTCGTCGTTTCCTGTACATAGAAAATACCAGAATTTAAGAAAATGAAAAACAGCTGTGACCTTTTGAAAGTAAAGATTTCAAGCTTTGAAACCTTTTTTAGAATTTAAGTTCTCATTTTTTTAAATAAAGTTACAGCTATTTAAAATTTGCCTATTTTTTAAACAATTTCTTTTTGATCCCTTAATTATTTTGCGGAGTGTATATTTGAAATTTAATTTCCTAATAGAGATATGATATAATAATTAATAAAGCAATATTAATATATGTTTATTAAAGCACGGTTAATAAACATATAATCTTGAATTGAGATTTATTTAATTCCTTGTTATTGTACAAAGAAAAGAGTAACCCATGCATTACGAATCAGTTTCAACGAAAAATTAATTTTTTCATAAAAATGATGCACTAATATCATCTTATTCGCCAGTTGAAATTTAAATGTCTTTTAAAATTAGATTTTTTGTGAAGAAAAATATAAAGTTGAGAAAATTACTTTAAATAAATAATAATTCATTATAATTCATTTGTTGCCGATATTGTAAAATAAATTGCATTATCGAATTTTTACAATTTTCGTTTTTCCTTTTTTAATGCTGTTAAAGATAAATTCTATGCATAAAAAACTAATTTTTTTTTAAATTAAATTTTTCTTTGAAAATGTAATAAAGCGATATAATTTAAATACCTTTATTAAATATAAAATAATTTTATAATTGTGAATCTTTTAAATTTTTTAAACGGAAAAACTTCTTTTTTTGAGAACATTGCAAATAAATTAATTTTTATAATGAGAAAAGTATGTAACTACATAAAAATAAATTTTTAGTTCAATATTTTAACAGATTATAATAAATATGAAAAAATTGCGTGTATTTACACTTTTAACTTTGTACAAATTCAAAATTTTGATGGAATATTATAAATTATAAATTAAATTAAATTTTATGTTTAAATTCATTTTTAATATGTATACATTTTTATACGAAAAACAAAAATATAACAAAATAAAAACAAATTTAAATTACATAAATTGATTTGAAATAAAAGTCATAAAATTTCATTGCAATTATGATTAAAAGGTGATTAAAAAACAGTACATTTAAATTATATATCGTAATTTTTAGATATATTAAATGCTTTTATTGTGTTGCAAATTGGTAGAGAATATGTTAGGTAAACTCAAGAGTAACGATAAAAGTAACTGTAAAATTTGGTTTAATGCGTTACTGAGAAAAATGTAACTTTAGTGAATTTGTTCCAAATGCCGTTACTATGTTTACTATGTACTTTGAATTAAAAAAAAATACTGCAATAATAACAAAGTCACAAGTGATGGGTTACATTTTGATTCTGAAAAAAGGCAGCATGTAAAACTATAAGATTTCCCTATAATTATCATATGATTAAATTTATTATTATTATTAATAACTTAATAGTTTACTTCCTATAAGCAAGTCAGAATTATGATTTAAAATTGTTATCATATAACTTTTGTTAATAACACAAATTAGTATTCATTGACCTAATATCCAACACAATTTTAATGACATATTTTATTTACGAACAGTACCTGAAGCACCTCTGGAAAATCATCTGGGTTATTTGAAAATGCAAAAATAAACGATGTATATTGAAAAGCTTTGATCATAGGGTACCATGCTATGTAATTTTTCTCTCGCCATAAGTAGCTCGCAAGTTCCCAGAACACGTAGAAATCAAGTTCTCTATTTATCGCAAAATAGAATGCGTCATCCATGATTTGCGCTCGATTGAGGACATGTATATTAGAATAGTTTGTAGAATTTAAGTAATGTGCAAGTCTTTGCCAATTCTCCTTATCATAGTTGACTCTATAATATCCTATTATTGAACAGATACATTTTATCGATTCTTTTTAAATTTATAAAATAAAAAGATTTTGAATTAAATTAAATATATTTTTGAATATTGTTTTAAACATATATAAACTATTTTATGTAGAAATTGAACATATTTACATATTATAATAAAAAGATGCCATAATTAAATTTAAGAATAAAGCTCTGAAAAAATGAATGGCGTTCAAAATTGTATAAATTTAAAATTAATTATACCTAGAAAATAATATTTACCTAAACATATTTAATGGTAATATTGCAAAATATTTTATAAATTGTTATTATTGTTTGTAATATTATTGTATGTGAAATATAAATCCAAAATTTGTATAAATAAGTATAAATATACGTAATGAAAAAAAAATTTTTGTTAGAAGGATATTAATATATTAAAATTAATATTATAGTTTATTTAATATTTACCAGTTTGTTGTATGTTGACAATAATCCATTTAACTTTTTTATCAAGAAGTATTTCCATCGTCGGTTCCGATTCTTTTAAATAACTATTAACCAATGGCCATCTTACGATAAAATTGATGTTTGTGTCCCTAGTAAAAGTGAAGGGTATAAAATATGGTGTTTTATTCAATTTGTCGTTAAACTCTTGGGATATTGTGACTTGATCGGTAGAATAATCTCGTGTCACATTTAGCACCGGACAATACTTTTGTGTTAACCAAATATTCATCATTTCTTTCACGTTCCGTGAGTAAACTAATTTGTAACTCTCGTATGTTAATGTCTCATTTTCCATAACGTTCCACAGATCATTGGGAGTTTTCGAATTAAAGTTGGGAAGTCTGTAAAGTTTAACATATTGTAGTAATAAATGCTACATAATATATTTGATTCGCATTAGGGGAAAATATAAAATTATTATTATTCGTTTTAACTGATGCAGCTTGAAAAACTTTGACTTTGGTATTAATGTTGTCTTTGACTATATAAAGGTTAGATTTAAAGCAACGATTGATTCTCTTACAAAATAAAGTTCAAATCAGCAAATTGCACAAAATAATGTTAATATATTTAATTTAAGTCATAACTTAATTTTTCAATTAATTATTTAATCATTCTATTAGCATATTTCAGTATCTTTGGAATGTTATATATTTATAAAGATACAATATATATATATACTCGTCAAAAAAATTATCGCAACACGTAATTAATATCAAAATTTAGCATAAATTCAAATAAGCGTATCTCCGCGAAAAAGTATCGTATTTCAAAAATTTTTTTTTTGTTTTAAAGGGTAAAGTCTCTACTTTAAGGAACTTTCGTCCATTTAGATTTTATTCTCTCCCCCTTTCTCCATCCCTTTAAAAGGATGGATGTGTTTTTTTTCAAAAAATTGCATATTTTGACGAATTCTACGGAGTGTACTAAATTTTTTTCGCAACTATCATCATAACTATCGTAAAATATGGACTTTTCTCTACAAATTTAAAAAAAATTGAATACCGTACGATTTTTTTTCGCGAAGTTACAGCATATCAAAGTTACCTATGCATTTTTGCCTATGTATTCAATTACCGCCAACATTAGCATTATCCGATGGGCACTACGGGGAAGTTGCTGGTCGGATTTTGCCCATCGTGCGCGTGTGTGTGTGTGTGTGTGTTTTGGGGCAGGGATATATGTTCGTATTTAAAATAGTGTATTTCTGCCTCGTCTTCGGATGACCTTTTATGGGAAGATGGCTGCATGATTTTGAAAGACTACCAACCAATTTCCAGCAATTGGAAGCAGCCCTACATCGAATATGGTTCGAAATTCTGCAAGCCACAATTAGAGCCTGCATTAATATGCGTGAGCGCTTGCAAGAGGTCATCCGAAGACGAGGCAGAAATATACAATTTTATATACGAACACATATATCCCTGCCCCAACACACACACACACACACACACACACACACACACACACACACGCGATGGGCAAAATCCGACCAGCAACCTCCCCGTAGTGCCCATCGGGTAATGCTAATGTTGGCGGTAATTAAATATATAGGCAAAAATGTATAGGTAACTTTGATATGCTGTAACTTCGCGAAAAAAAATCGTACGGTATTCAATTTTTTTTTAAATTTGTAGAGAAAAGTCCATATTTTACGATAGTTATGATGATATTTGCGAAAAAAATTTAATACACTCCATAGAGTTCGTCAAACAATGCAATTTTTTGAAAAAAAAGCACGTCTCTCCTTTTAAAAGGATGGAGAAAAGGGGAGAGAATAAAATCAAAATCGAACGAAAGTTCCTTAAAGTAGAGACTTTACCCTTTAAAACAAAAAAAAAATTTTTGAAATACGACAATTTTTCGCGGAGATACGCTTATTTGAATTTATGCTAAATTTTGATATTAATTACGTGTTGAGATAATTTTTTTGACGAGTGTATATATATATAATTTTGTACACTTTATCTGAGTATTTGAATGTATATACATATTTTTATTGTAGTATTATAGCTTTTAACTGTTTTCTAAACTATTTTGTGTTGACAGATTAATTTTTTAAAAACATTTGCTAATTTGTTATTTTTAAAATTTCAGTTTGTTACATACGCAAATTTGAATAATCATCGGATAGAATTTCATAAACTTAGCGTATGTTTTTTTATCTTCTTTAGGAAAGTTTATATGTATATACATTTTTGCTCTTACATCTATTATACCCTTTTTTTAACGTTTTGTGTATATATTTATATTATATATATGAATAGGATTATATATACATATACGAAATTTCACAAATATGGACCGATGGATAATATAATATTGTCTAATTACATTACACACATATAATATAATTAAAGTATTATTTCATAAATAAGAATTATGGATATGACAATAAGACTCGATGGATTGATGACTTTGACATTACTTTGTAGAACATCGTTTTTAACTAATTGACTAATGTTTTAATTTTCTAATTAATTTTCTATGTAATTAAATATTATTGATGATAGTTACGCGCTGAAGAGAGTCCTAATAAGGACAGAAACGTTCGCGATGTTATTAATGTAATTGAGTTTTAATAAACTTATTTTTTGCGCTTTACTAACGGCGTTGGTTCCTTTGCTCATTTATACTGTTAATTATTATTTTTAGACGGAACCTTTACTATGTATAATAATTTGTAATTACGCTAGCTTAAAATGCGTCGAGATTACCCTTCTTCTTTTTTCTTTAAAATTAAGGTTGATTACGGTTTAATTGCAGTTAGATTATTAAAAGAATGGATTAAATACCGCAAGATCGTTATTATTACAAGATTGAGAATAACGTTTATGCGTCGATGTATGTCTCAAGACTTAGTACCGAAACACATATCTAATTTGCTATATAATTATGAAAAATCGCTGTTTAATTATAGATCGATTACGGAATTCAGGCATCTCAAAAGACTCACTATCAGTAGATTACAAAAAATTGAATTGAGAGATGCATATTGCAAGTTAAGATTCGCTCATACACAGGTGTTTAGAATATGTCATTCTATATATCGTTATATTCCGCCGTATATTTGTGAACGGTTTTTCAGAAAACAGTCTGGCCCGTTATACTCATTTTTCAAGAAGGAAAGATCTAGACTCTTGAATAAATTTGAATTCTTAAATAAAAAATTAAAATATTGGAACAGGAATACAGTTAGACCGATAGAATATTCCTGTGATGCACTGCATGACTCAAACAAGCTGGATTGTCAGAGATACAAACTTGTTTCTAATTTTACAAAAAATAATGAACTCGATAATTCGGACAGACTTGTGATATCAATCAATCCGAATAAATTTAAAACAGAACAGTCAATATTGGACATTAGGGAAGAATGGTTTAAGAATCTATCCTCGATTCAATTCCCTAAAGAAGTTCAAACCCTTCTTCAATTAGGCGAGAATTTTAGTTTACCTGTAACGAATTCGTCTAAACTTACGATGGAGTTTATTAAGAATATTGAGAATAACATTAGATTTCTTCCGAATAATATACAATTAATAATTAGAAATAAAGCTGCACCTATCATTAATAGATTACCGTTCTATTCACCTCCAAGAAATATTACTAACTCAACATTAAAACGGCTTTGTTCTATTACGAATAGTTTTTTGAAGGATAATCCGAATATTATTATTACCAGAGCAGATAAAGGGAATGTCTCGGTTGCCCTCGATAAAAACGTATATATATACAAAATGGAAAGTATGCTCGGAGACCCTGACACGTATAATATAATTAATAAAGATCCAACGAAAAGATTAACTAACAAACTACGGGAGATTTTGACTGTATGGAAAAAGTCGGACTACATATCTAATACCATGTATAGATCATTATATGTAAGTGATGGGAAGTTACCGAGAGCATATGGACTTCCGAAAATTCACAAACAAGACATTCCATTGAGGTTAATAGTTTCTTCATTAAATAGCCCTTTATATTATTTAGCTAGCTACCTCCATAAAATTATGCTCAAGAGTTTTCCAAAAGCACGGAGTCACATAGAGAATAGTTTTAAGTTAGTCGATACGTTGTCTAGGGTTTCCATTGAGGATGACTTTTTATTGATCTCATTAGATGCGGTCTCTTTATTTACGAATATTCCAGTTGAACTCGCAATTGAAAGTGTTCGGAGGAGGTGGGATTGTATTTCAGAAAATTGTACAATCCCATGTGAAAGTTTCATATTCGCTGTGCGCTTTATTCTGGAATCTACATTCTTCATTTTTAATGATACTATCTACCAACAAACCTTTGGAACACCTATGGGATCACCGCTCTCACCCATAATTGCAGATATTGTTCTACAGGATTTGGAAGGGATAGCTTTAACTTATTTAAATTTTACACCGTCTTTTTATGTTAGATATGTGGATGATATAGCGTTAACTGCACCTTCATCAGCTTTAAAACATGTTTTGAATATTTTTAATTCTTTCCATCCGCGTCTGCAATTTACAATGGAAATTGGTGAAGATGATAAACTGAATTTTTTAGATGTTACTTTAATACGAATGAATAATAGATTGATTTTTGACTGGTATCACAAGTCTACGTTTTCAGGTAGATACCTTAATTTCCTATCTCAACATCCGCTATCACAAAAGAAAGGTACTATTATGGGTCTAACTGATAGAGCCATTTTACTTTCTCACCCGACTTTTCAACAAAAAAACTTGAGTCTAATTATTGACATCTTATTGAATAATAACTATCCGTTAGATTTAATTTTTGTAACCATCTATAATCGACTTAAATATTTATTTAACAATCGCATTAACAATACACATAATACTCAGAAGGATAATGAGACTAGTAATGACCGGGGAAAAAAGTTTTTCACAATCCCATACGTTCCTTCTATTTCAGAAAGCTTTAATAGGATAATTGATAATCTGGATGTCAAACTTTCTTATTGTAGTCTGAATAAATTGCATCGTTATATAAAAGCTGGTAAAGATTCAACAACCATGTCATCACATAATAATATTGTTTATAAGATTGAGTGTAATAATTGCGATGCATCGTATATCGGCCAGACTGGTAGACAATTACAAACTAGAATGAAGGAACATCGGAATCACATTAAACGCAATACGTCTACGCATTCAGTGATTACGGATCATAGATTAGAATTTGATCATGAATTTAACTGGAATGATATAAAAATATTAGATAGTGAGCCGAATTATAACAAACGATTAATTTCTGAAATGCTTTTTATAAAAAGACAAAACAATGGATTGAATTTACAAACAGATACAGATGGCTTACATGAAGCATATGTAAATACAACAGATAGGTTGTCTAAGATTTAAAATAGATACTAGTCATGTTTATTTACATTTAAATAAATTCACCTCTATTATTATTTGCGGTTAAGTGGAAGAAATAACTGTCCGATATATTGATCTCATTTGGAACGAATCATTGTATAGTTAAACATGTACTGTGTCATACGATTTAATTTATTGAGTCCGTGAGATTGCACATCATAATTACCATGTGAGTTTTTACCTTGTAATTCTTAATTAATTTTTTAATTTTATGTTAACGTATCAGACGTATGATATATATTATTTATAGAGGTATGCTCTTAACCACGACATACATAATGGTAATATATAAAAGATGGTTGACAGCTTAGCAACAATAAGACTCGATGGATTGATGACTTTGACATTACTTTGTAGAACATCGTTTTTAACTAATTGACTAATGTTTTAATTTTCTAATTAATTTTCTATGTAATTAAATATTATTGATGATAGTTACGCGCTGAAGAGAGTCCTAATAAGGACAGAAACGTTCGCGATGTTATTAATGTAATTGAGTTTTAATAAACTTATTTTTTGCGCTTTACTAACGGCGTTGGTTCCTTTGCTCATTTATACTGTTAATTATTATTTTTAGACGGAACCTTTACTATGTATAATAATTCATAAATAAGATATCAAAAAATTGTTATAATTAAGATTATTATTATTGCCAGTTACACTTTAATTTGTATTAAAGCCAGACAGTCCATATTATAATATATGTTTTCAAATTTCGTATTGTATGACCTTTGAAAAGAAATAGATTTTTGTTCGTTTTTTTGTAAAAAATATTTTATGCTTTTGTGTGTTACTTAATAATTATAAGACTAATTAAAATAACGAGACTGATATTAACAGAATATTTAATAAAGATTTACTTTGAAACAACCTTATGTGAATCAATATTTAAGGAAACTTTTATAATTATTATATTACAACATAAGTAACACTTACTTTAAATATGTATTGATAGATGTCCAAAATATTTTCTTGGGAATTATACTTTGTAACATGCGCCATATAAGGGCTCCTATAAAAACATAAAGTAGGCATAATTACATACATTTTACATAATTTTAACACATGATGTTCACAAATTCGTAAACATAACTAATAATACTAAGTAAGAACTAATTACAATAAAAAAAAATTATTCACAACAAGAATATAAGCAAATAAGAAGAAATAAATGTAGAATTGAATTTGATTAATTTGTTATTATTGATATGTGTTTATGGTTGGCAATGTAATTATATTGTTAATTATATTATTTACATAACTTTTTATATAAATATATATCAGTGTATATAAATATATTATATATCTCTGTATATATTTTAATTAATTCATAATTTATAATTTAAATGTACATACATATATACATACGTATAATAGGAGAAACAGAAGAAATTGATTTACTGTTAAATGTATCGCTTGTATCTTTCGTAAAATTATTTGTATCCATTGTAACGTTTGTTGTTAGAAACTGAGACTCATATTTAGCCTGAACTACGAACAAGTCCATCATGCGGGAATCTGGTAAAGCCTGCAGCCATATAAATGTATCCGAATAAATATAAAATGTTATAAGAAAATCACATTAATATACGTAATAATGTATAAAATTATTAGCTATTTCTAAAGAAACCGTTACTGTTTCATATATTCATTTAAATTAAAATATTTTTTTAATTTTCCACTAAAATGTGTATACAACTATTTAACAATTTGATGAAAATTATTATTGTTGTTTAGAAAATATAAACGTGAGTTCTTCACAAAATCTAAAAACGAATTTTAAGTATAATTTTTTCTGCTTTGTAATGTTTTTTTTTTTCTTTCAAATAGTGATGATATTTCAAGATAGTGAAAAAAATAATATAAAGTCATTTTTTCAATATCTTTTTGAATGAGAAGGCAATTTCAAAATTTTACATTTTGTCAGAATATCAATCAAAATTTTCTTATAATTAACGTTAGAAATGTTAGAAGACTAACCTGGTCGACGATATATGTTTCGAAAAACAGAATGAAGCCCTCGTTTAACCACCGATAAGACGCATCGAAGATATAACCATACCGTTGATATATTATATCATGAGCTATTGAGCGCATCATTATAAATTTATGCGCAGGAAGATGTAATTTCTCGTCGTAAGCAAGATCTGCTTCACTGAAAATTGTTTATAAATAATATGATTATTTCATACCATTTTGTTATAAACTTGCATATTTTGCTTATGTACCAATTAAATGTTTTCACACACACATATATATATATATATATATATATATATATATTTAAAAAATATAATTCAAATATATTGTCATACATAATTAGAATTCTAATAAACATAAGAATGGAATAATCAAACATTAATAAACAAAAAGTCAAAAGTTTCTTGTATCAATTTATTCGAGTATTATATGTGTTAATTATATGTAATTATTTTATATAACTTTATTTTTTTCTTTCCCAAAATTAAAATAAGTATATAGTAATTTTATATTTCAATATTTTTGTCATCATATTTATTTCACAAAGTGATGGAATAAGCCTTCTTTAAAGCGATTTTTCGATTAATATATGAAAAAAAAATATGCAAATAGAAATTTGCACATTGCTTCTTCAATATATTATTTTGCTAATTAGGATGGTTTTTCATTTATGCCTTTCTCATAGAGAAAGCTTAACTTGCACATTGCCATAATTTTAAAACTTTTTTAATGAGCGAAATTCAATTGTGATCAAGTAATGTGCAAATTAAGCTTCCTCTACGAGGAAGTCATAATTGAAAAACCATCTTAATTAACGAAATAATATATGTTGAGGAAGCAATGTGCTTGCACACTTTTTTCACATAATAAATAACATTTTTCAAAATGTCGTGTATATGTATGTGTAAGTGTGTATATATGTACCTACTTTCGTATGTTCCTTTCCTAAAATTTAAAAATTTACATTTTTTGAAAAATTCCAAATTTTATAAAAAAAAATCAACCCTTTCACCCATCCTCGCTAAATTCAATATCAAATATCCTTTAATGATACTTTATTCGTGTAAAAAATTTAGCTTGATATCTAAAATTTGCCAGAATTAAAAAATGCACATTTCTTAAAAATTCAAAATTTTATAAAAAATGAATTCTTTCACCGATCATCAACAAACTCAATACCAACAATCTTTTAATGATAGTCCATTTACGTAAGAAAATTTATCCCGATATCTTAAAATTTACAAAAGTTAGAGCAATCACTGACATTTCTCATAAAATTCAAAATTTTATAAAAAATAAACGCTTCCACCGATCATCGCCGAACTCAATACCAACAATCCTTTAATAATAGTCTATTCATGTAAGAAAATTTATCCCGATATATTAGAATTTATAAAAGTTAGAACAATCACAGAAATTTCTTTAAAAATTCAAAATTTTATAAAAAATTTATCCTTTCACCGATCCTCGTCAAATTTAATACCAACCATCCTTTAAAAATAATCTATTCATTTAAAAAAATGTATCCAAATATCTTAAAATTTACGGAAGTTAGAGCAACCATAAACATTCTTTGAAAAATTAAAATTGCATTATAATTTATAACACAGTATAAATTTTTATAAATATGACAGTATAACTAAAAGTGTTGTACTACTTTACTTGGGACGTATCCCGTTAGGACACGTAACGATTGGCCACGGCACGATTGGACACTGCACGATAGGACACGCATATTGCACGATTGGACACGGCAGGATTGGACACTGCACGATTGGACATCGTGCGGTGTCCAATTGTGCGGTGTTCAAGCGAACGGTGTCCAATCGAGCAGTGTGTCCAATAAAACGTGTCCGAACGGAGGTCACCCCTTTACTTGTATCTCAAATTGGAGCGCTGTAAGTCGAATAATTCTTGAGATAATTATATTTAAAAATGGGCACATACATACATACATACATACATACACACATACATACATACACACATACATACATACACACACACATACAAACATTTTTCAAAAATGTTATTTTTAGATGTTTTGGAACATACAGAACACATTGGCATAAAAATCTAAGAAAATAATTTTTTCTCGAAAACAAAGCTTTTTCTATGAGGAAGGAAAATATAGTAATTATACTCATACAATGCGTTTAGTAATAAAAGTAAGTTCAGTAATAAGAACAGAAACATATATCTTTAACATAAAAACTCAAAATTGTGTTAAATCATTGATAATATTTAAATTTTCAATTTGATATGACAACGAAAAAGTTTCTCCATCATTGTACGTCTATTACATTATATAAATATAAGTTATTCAGTAATTGTAATAAATATTATATATATACATGTGTTTCATCGCGTCATTCATTATAATTGCTTATAGGAATTACTTGATCATCGATAAAAGCACATACATCCGAATTATTAAAAATATACTACTCTTTAAATTGTTAAAATAAATAAATAATTAAACAAATACCGTTATGAGTCTGTGTATTTATATAATTAACCCATCAGATGTAACAATAACAGTAGAAAAATGCATATCTTTGAATTAGAAATATTAAATCTAAAAATATAATATTTTAATGATATATGTTTAAAATTATTTTTAGAATATATGTATTACTTGTAAATAATCAGACCACTGGTCCGCCAAATTTTGTTCTTGAAATTCGGAACGGCGACATAATCCACTTTTAAAACGTCTTTCAGGATATTCCATTCGTTTTCTAAATGCAAAGTTATCTTTGTAACAACATATAAACCGAGTTTCACGTAGGGTGCAAAATACGGTCTGCACCACGTCTCAGAGACAGCCTTGTTCCAATTAAAAATATGAATTGGATGCAGACCATTAACTTTATATATTAAAATTGCTACGTCGTTTGGTGATATTCCAGAAGTCATTTGGAAATGAGTAAGTATTATCGTGCCATTGGCTATAATATCGTATTCTTCTATCGGCGTATTCGATAGAACTCTGTATCCTTTGTCATGTTCTACGGAAATTTTAAAGGTGGCAATTAATTCCGGGTCGTCGAAACATGGAAATAATTCTCGGGCTGTTCGCGGCTGGTTTAGTATCGCCATCATCCACCTATCTCATTTTAATGACATGTTTTAGAGAATTACAACTTTTCAGCAATTACTGAATAATTATTAAAGAAGCATTGCAGAATGTACCTGCGCAATATATAAATAATGTTTAAAAAATATAATTATTGCCCATTATTTATCATTATTTATAATTATATGTATATTATTACACGTCCATATACACATACATACATAACAGGACAAATATACTATTATTTTTCTACTATACAGAGTCCTGAAATACTAGGCCAAAATCAAGAGTTGCGTTGGGCTCGTCATAAGGATGAAAAATGTTCTTATGAACATTAGTCCAAAAACGACTCCTTCGAGAGTTACAACTCATGTAATTATTTAATTATTAATATCGGATTCAGAAATATGGAAAACCATGGAAAGAAATAACAATATTTTTATTTACAGAAATTGTTGAAAATGTCTATCATTAACGGAAACAGACGTCTGCATTCGTCTCACCATTGAATTTTTGTTTTCGATTAATGCTTAGCGATCTCGGAAAGAGGGATCGAGATTGTTGTTCTTTAAATACTAAAGTGTTGCCTTGTGCAAATCACTCGATTAATCTTATTGAACACCATAATTAATAAAAAAAGTACAAATTATAGTAAGGTACGATCAAAACTTTGAAAGTATTTATTCTTTAAAATTGATAATTAAATGAGTCGTAACTCCTGAAAGAATCGTTTTTAGATTAATGTTTATAAGATTATTTTTCATTCCCATGACGAGCTCAATCCAATCCTTGATTTTGACCAAGTATTTCAGGACCATCTTGCATATATATGTGTAAGATTGTTATTTTATATATATTGAATATTTTATATAGTATATAAAATATACCAATAGCAATATTAAATTATATAGTTTTGCGTACGCGTGCGTATGTATATGTAGAGATATTCATTTGAAATTCATGCAATAATTGATATTTCTTAATATTACACTTATGTAATTCTTATTTAATGTTAATGTAATTGTGTGATGTGATTCTTAACTTAGTGTTATTTATTTATATTAACATATATTTTCTATTATGTCTTTTGATTTATAATTTATTAAAAAATGCGACTAATGTAAATATTTATTTATAACGTTCGATATATTAATATTGTATGTATATTATGTAAAGTATAATCATACTCAGGTATAAAGAAATTTTACATGCAACATTGTCAACAACATATTTTTTCTAAACCATCTCAGAAGAAAAATTGAAACCTATAGTATTTAATGGTAATATAAATAATTTTTAAAATATAATAATAAACGTATATAAATTTTAATAAATTTAACTTATAATATATATCTAAATATATGTATATAAAAAGGTAGACTTTGTATGTGTGTGTGCGTGTATGTGTTCTTCTTTAGTAAAACTTTTCTCTAATTATTTTTCTTCTAGTTATTTTAATGTAAGGGGAAGGAGAAGAAAAGGGTAGGGAAAAATAGAGAAAAGCTTTTCTAAAAAAACAGACACACATACACACATACAAAGTCTGCTTTTCTTAGAGCCACTTGACGTACAAATTTGACTGAACAACCTCCCCACGGTATACATCGGATAATGCGAACGCCGATAATATGTCAACTTTGAAGCTTCGTATCTTGGGAACGGCTTACGCAAAAGACCCACATAGGTAGTGTTTTGAAAACGTCTCGACAAAAGTTACAGGAATATGCAATAAAAAATAGTGGGTTTTATTTAAAAGAACATCGATGACCTTTATCTGACCTTCAATAAGTCAAATTCATATTTTCATCATCTGTCCCCCTTCAAGTCCTACAACTTTTGTCTGAAACATTTTTCCATATCTAAAGCCGTTTCCGAGATAAAGAGCCTGGGTCAAACTTTAAAGACACCTTGTATATACATATATATTATGTACTTATATGCACTTATATAAATTTATATATTTATATTTTTATATTATTTATAAACATTTAATTAATGCTAATTTTTAATATATTTTTATATTTACTCACTTTTCCTGTTTATGTTCGTACCAATAAGTTCGCAACAATTTTGAGGTATATCGTTCTAATATCATGTTTTCAAATTTTATATTTAAAATATATAATCCATTTTCTAAGTTATTATCAGGATTGTCGAAAGGAAAAAAAGTAATTTTATTTGGTAATCTTTGTATATAAGTTGCTGTATAGATTTTTAAATTATGTAGCGACTTCATATTCACTTCCCGTACAGATATAAAAGTTGATACGTGAAAAGTTATGTTCCGTGTTGTACAAATAATGAAAACTGTAATATTGGACTCGCCCTTTAACATATATTTTGATTCCAGTTCAAACTTCAAATCATAATGGTGTGGTACCAGACAGTTTGATGAAAAAGCTACTGCCATTACAATGTTTATTAAAATATTTAATGACAGTTTTAGGAACTTCATGTCAGTTTTTGCTTCAAATATCTGCAAACACATATTTTTATTAAGATTGAAATAAGAAACAAAAATTGACAACAAGTAAATATAAGAAAAATACAAAACTGTCGACTTCTGTCCGAGGAAAGGTAAACATAAAAAAATTGCAGCAATTTTAAAAAATATACAATATATTTCAATAGCTGTAAATTTTCATGAAAATTTCTTTAAATATATTGCGTTTTATATTAAGGCTTTTTAGTACTCGCCACGGCCACGTTAAATTGTGACGTCAGAGGCGAGAAAATACACGTAGAAAATATTTGCATGCTATTTTTAGATAAAATGATATTTTGATGAAACATAATTTTAGATGGTTTTAGCGCACTTTTTAAACACTCGGAAAATTTTTTTCCCTTGACAGTCAATCATAACAACGGTAAAATAGATGAAACAGCAGATTTTGTCACGCGGAATGACTGCGCATGTGCAAAAACCAGACGGACTGGTCCTCATTCCACAGTCACTTTACAGTTGTTTATTGATTATAAAGAGAAAAATATAGTTTTCAAAATATTTTAGAAATATATTTAAGCAATTTAAAATTGTATTTTATCATATCTTTATATCAGAAAATGGGACGCAAATATTTTCAGCGTGTATTATCTCGCTACATTGTTCACTGTTGTTTGTTCGTTAAGAGTTAAATACACTCGGCCAAAAAGTGGTTTACTTAAAAGGTAGTAAAAAATGCTGAAAGTTTAAGAATTTATAACTCAGCTGATAATTAATATCGAGGTGTTTAAAAAACGAAAATAAAGCATGAAGTCAGTAGTTTTAGAAAATTTTAGTTGACTGATTCACGCCGTGCAATTTATAAAAGTGGACCATTTATTTATCAGTTTTGCAGGTTCTTACTCTGTCTTTTTTTATTGCAAAACTGATCATTTCAAGTTCTATTTTTGTGTTTTAAACACCTCGATATCATAAATATTACCTGAGTTATAAATTCTTAAACTTTCATAATTTTTTACTACTTTTTATGTGTACCGCTTATATGGCCGAGAGTAGAAAAGAAGTTATAAATACTAAAGAAATAAATGAATGAAAAAATCTCGATATCTGAGAAAAAGGAAAATAATATGTAAAAAATTACAATATATAAAATATAAAAAGATTTAATTTGGTTTAATAATTGATTAATTTATTGAGGAATTTTTATACACAAAATCTAGAGTACTACAAGCAGCGCGCTAATTATTGTGTATATTTATAATTGATGTAAAGTTTGCAACTTTTAATCGTTTACAGAATATCAAAATGATTATAGCAATGGCAACTCAATATAACAAAAAAAATCAACATCTTGAACTCAGCCCGATAATTAAACAACATGAAATTTTCATTATATTTATAAAAATTTGCCTTGGACATCTTAGATTTGTGAAAGCTGTTAAACAATGCAATAGTGTTCGAGTCAACTCCATTTTTTATAACGGGAAAACAATAGAAGATAAGGATTGTCAAAAAAGTGTTTCATTGCGCGGTTATTCGACATCGAGAGAGCCAACCAACATCGCGGAAAAGCGGTTTTCCTTTTTAATAATATAAATCAATGCAGTTTGTATACTCACGTCAAGGTACATATTAATCTTAATTTTATATATATAATGTAATATCAGTTTATAAAATAAAACTGTATTTTATGTTCATTTAATTATTTTGAAGAAAATTGTTAGGACTCTTATGTGAAAAACACAATTTAAATTTTTTAATACATTTAAAGTAAGAAACGCAAATAAAAAATAACATTAGCTTACTAAAAGAAGATAATAATTTTTCATGAAACTTGCACACTTTCTTAAAGTCTTGAAAATTTTAAATTGTGAAATTAAATTTCTACTTTAATTATATTGAAAAATTATATTGAAAACATTACTATTTATTCTATAATTTAAAAATATATTTTTGATTTTGTAGTTCGTAGATGTAGTTCCGAATAGGTATACTTCAATTTTAACTTTATAAATAGGTTCCTTTCAGATTAAAATACAACTTACTAAAGAGAATTTTGGTCGATACTTATAAGAAAGTCATTTTTTTAAAGAGAAAATGTTACAAAATATGATTATTGTGCACATTCGTGATGACTGTAGCAATTTGAAATATATGAAAGAAGAAAGCTTTTATAGTATTCCCGAGTAAGATGTTCCTTACTCTTACAATTAGTTTTAAACGGTATAATTATTAGAAAAGTTTGTATTATAATATATTTTATATATTCAAATAATATATTATGAAGGTTTGTAGGTTTCAGCATTTCGAAATGTTTATATCTTGCTCACGCATAAAAGTATGATTTGTTTACATGTTTTAATTAGCCGTTATTTGTGACGACTGTCTGTTTTTCCATTTGTATTCAGTGTATATGTATAGGATGAGTTGGTCAGTTTCCTTCTTTTCACGGACAGAAGGGGAAGAGATGAAGCTTCTCTCACGCCTATATATACATATATTGTTTTTACATACACACCAGCAACTTAGATTGCACTGATCAAAATGCCATATGTTGTAACATATACATTGCATATACGAATTATTATACTTCTTAACATTTAAAAACAAAATGACTTTTTTATAGGTGTTGAGGGTAAAATTTCCTTTAAAGGCATTTTAACTTGAAGTAAAGCTTTTTATCGGAGATAAACTCTTTTTATCTAATATATCGATTTTAACTCAAGAATGTATAAAATAATTTCTTGTAATAACTGGGCTTTGTCCGTTATTAGTTTGACACATGTTTATCAATATGATATTAATATCAGACTTATATGTGTCATTTGTAAGTCATATATACAAATTGGCTACGTTCCAAAATTTATTGCCAGTACTGGAAATCTATAGTTTACGTATACAGTAGAAAAAAAAAAAAAAACAAAACAATAGCTGCTGCAAACTGCTTTCTTGTAAACTTATTTCAAATTTTGTTTGATATACGTTTTATTAGCAAATTATATCCAGCTTAAATATATAAAACGCAAAAAACTTTTCGTTATCGTAGTGTACAAATTTTTCTTATAAATAAAATTAACATTTATTGTGCTTGTTTGTTGTTTTTCATATTTATTACATATTTAACATTGTTTAACATAATTATACAGGAGACATTGATTTACGATATCTATTAGAAATTAAATGTATTAAACAAAGTAATTTGTTTTTAATTGTAATTTGTTAAAATAATTGAAAGATGTTCTTACAATTCAAATCTAAATGTTTTTACGTTAACTACAATGTTGAGAGAATAAAGACAATAATTGAAATAAAAAGTATATAAATAATTTCTTAAAAACCAATCAGTATATTTTTTTAGAAAATAAATTTCTCTAATTATGTGTCATTATTTCTTCTACATATTTTGATTCATATATGTAGAAAGAAATATCTATATGTTCAGTATTTTACTTACAATGTTTGTTGAATCACGAGCCGTTATTTTATATAGCCAAAAGTGGTAGCCAAAAGTATCACTCAATCTCAATCTTATCTCTTCGAACGACCATCGAATACTGACGGTATCATAACATATGAAATACACAATGTCATGTAAATATCTTCTTAAAGTCTGTGTCACACTGCGAATTGTCGACTACCCAATCAGAACAAAGTATAGCTTAAGGATTCAGATTACCAATTCTTCCAAAAAGTGAATATAGTTTACAAAATGTTTTATATTTCAATTTGATATAATTTTCGATAAACTATAAAATATCTCGTATAATATTCAATCTTTAATTATGTTATCAATACTTTTATATAAAGAAAGTAAAAGAAGTTAAGAAAAAATCAATTGTTTTAAAAAAAAAATACATAATCGTTATTAAGAAAAAATATCTCCTTAAAGTCTGTGTCACACTGCGAATTGTCGACCTAATCAGAGCAAAGTAGCCTAAGGATTCGGATTACGAATCCTTCTTTATAGCCAAAAAACATGAAAGTTTACGAAATATTTTATTTTAATTTGATATAATTTTAGCAAAATCTACGAAATAATTCGTAAAATATTCAGTCTTCGAAAATGTTACCTATATATATGAAAAAAATTAAAGTTGTTAAGAAAAATCAATTGGTTTAAAGAAAATACATAGTCGTTTTTAAGAAGTACGCAACTATTTAGTCTTAAGAAAAGATTAATTTTTTTTTATTTATACAATACTATTTGCATCTAATTCTTAATTTCCTTTAAGAATGTTATATTATAAAAATCAATTTTTTTAGTCATACCGTAAATCACAATATAATTTTTTCCTACATAATATTAATTTATTGATGATGATAACTCTTTCCTACATTATTTTTCTATTTTGTATTATTGTATTAAAACTGTTTTTAAGACAAACACGCTAACAGTTGTTTCGATTAAACTCATTCTTATATATAATTTTTTTTATGTTCAAAACAAAGATATTTCAATATTTAGATAGCTTTCAACTATAGGTATAATGTGACTAAATAATAATAAACAAAAGCTGTACGTAAGTATTCTGATTTAAACGAACAATTAAATATATATTTTGGAAATTTTAAGATAAAAAATATGTACAACATAAATTTGTAATATAATTGCAAAATTTGAGTTGTTAAATAATTTATAAAGTTATAGCCGTTTTTTACGTTATAAACTGATCGCCACTGTTGACATCGAATTTGTCAAATTCAGGAAAATAAAGAATGTGATTATGGTGATTCTAAGATTAAAATAATTTTCTGAGATTTATTTATTATTATCTTTGTATTTTATTGTGATAATTTATTAATGTGCAAAACAAAAACAAGATATCACAATTTCTTCTTTCCCTACTTTATTGTTTTATTTTTTGTATATTTTGCTAATTTTTTTATACAATTTTTTACAAAAGAAATTTTTACAATTATATCTAGCAAATATATCTAGAATCAAGGTCTGCCTTTAACAATGTATGGTCTACATCTAGCGATACGACTAGCAATATTTTTTTTTCTTCTTTTTCTTTTTATTATTTTCATCGTTTATTATTACTATCATTTTTGAAAAATTACGAAAGAATTAATAAATAAATTATATACAATCGAGAAATGCACGAAGAATCAACAAATAAACGAATACGTAAATTTGAAATTATAATGTCAGACTTTGCACAAATAGTAAATGTTCAGTTATAATTTAAAATATGTTAACGTAATATGTTCAAAGTTTTACTTCTTTTATACCTCGTCTTATTTTTCTTCATAATAAAGATAAAATAAGAGAAAATTACTTAATAGTTATTAATATACACATATTTAACTCATTTAAGTATTTTAATTTTGTTTCATTTATCTTATTCAATCATTAAAAAATTGTAATGTAAAAGAGAAATTCGCGTTAATATTACTATTCAAAAAAAAAGGTAAATAAAAAGGCGTTAAGTACACGCGCGCCAGTGAAAAATTAAAGTTGCAAACCCATGTGGAAACGTACTATAAAAAATAATGAAAAAAAAAAGTTGCACCAAGTGAAAGTAGAAACTTGTATTAATAAAAAATTAAAATTACAAACTCATATAGAGTCGTATAATTATAGACCTCGCTTTCCGGAAGCATCCGGTGATATTCATATATGATATGAACTTCGATTTGCGTTTGAAGTTGCAAAGCCGTATAGAATCGTATAGATGAGATGAGGTCTGATAATATGAGATACTTTCAAAAATCCGAATCACGTATAGATGATACATGAAGTGCTTCGCGATTGCTGCGCATGGTCTTGCCGCTCTTAATTGCATAATATTATACATATATTTAAAAAGTTGTAGAAGAATACTTTGGAAGATACGAAATAAACATATAAAATTATATATTTATGGCATTCAGCATTTTGGAATAATTATAATTACATAAAATTTCAAAATTAAAATTTTTTATTATTTTCCAGAAAAATAAAAACAATATATAATATTATAAACATATTAATACTCAAATACTAGTTTTCATATAAATTAATGTAAAACAGTAATGCTAATATTAATATTAACTATTACATTAAAATAGAAATTAATATAAACTAATATAGCTAATATATTAATATTAACTATTACATTAAATGTACTGAATAAATATTAAAAATAAGTCATCAAAATGTTTATGTATATAACTTATATATTTATGTATATTAAATTTAATATCTTATATTTATTTTAGTACACATCTCAGTATTAATACTTAATAAGTCATTATATAATGAATATATGAGAAATCATATCCACATATATATATAGATATGTGTGTGTGTGTGTGTGTGTGTAATAAACATTACGTAAGTATTATTAATGTTTATATAAATACTAAATTGTTACAAATATTAAGTATGAGTAACTAATAATATAAGAACTTATTTAATGTTAAATACATTTAAAATATAATACAATATAACTAACACAATCAAGAAAATAATTAAAATTGAATTGACATATAAGCAATATATAGAATTAAATAATAAATATATATAAAACATTATAAACATGTAAGAAATTATTTTAAATATCTATGCTATATTTTTGAAGATGTAATAAATAATGGGTGTTTTATAATTGTAGCTGCTAATGTATGTGTGTTGCAGTTGCACCTATAATAATTCAATCAATCTTGGGCTTCTGATACAAATTATAAAAAAATTTTAGCTGGTCCGATATCTTACGAGTACGTATTCTGATCGTGCTTGCAATATGTTCCAAACGTAATCGTGGATATATATGTTTTAATGTCGCAGATTTATATATCTGAAATAAATATTATTTTAAATTTGATATTTATCATTCAATAATTTCGTAATTAATTATAATAAAAAACCAATGCAAGATTTTCAAACAGTAAGCATAAGTAATTATATCGATATACAGAGTATTACATTTTAATTTCCCCAGAGAAAAATATCTGTGAAATTATGCGAAATACGAAAAAAAATGATTAAATAAAAGTTGTAAGACTTCGAAAAGGAGATAAGTTGACGTTTGTAAAAGTATTTAATTTGCAATTAGCAGCTACATACTTTTCCTTACAAACATCTATGTTTATGTCAAACTAAAACATAAAATATCTCATAAACTATTCACTCTTTAGTTATCTTACCCTAATAACTTTTTACGCCAAATATTGCGAAAAATTGATTAATTAAATAAAACTTAAGATAGTTCTATTTAAAAAGAAAATCATAAATGATATTCAAATGACCTCGAAAATCGCCCTCTTAGAAAAAAAAAATAAGAAGCAACAATTTATTTTTTTAAATAATAATTAGATACTTAAAAAGTCGCTAGTAAAATTTTAAAATAGGAACGAAGTAAAGTCGACCCAACTAGCCAAAATTATATTTATTTAAAAAACACACAACGTTTCGACAATATGGATGTGGTCCTTATCAAGTGTAATACTGAAACAATACAGTTTTAAATCATAAGTGTGAGACGGTTTGATATGTCAAAAGTTAGAGATTTTTTACATACTTCATTAGTAGAGGTGCAGCCAAATTAACGATAACGTCAACTTTTCCATAATATAGTTACAACATATTTAAATAAACATAACATAAATTCAATTTTGTCAAAACATTTGAAAGAGAGAAAAAGAGAAAACGATCCTATCGTTATGATGATTCGTCAAAAACTAAATATATAAAGCCAAAGATTATACGACCTTTATAATTTTATCATAAATGTTATTGAGATTCTCAGTGTCTTTATGTAGGTTAATTGTATTGCTAACTTTTTTGATAAAAAACATCTCTGCGATTTATTTTTTCTTTGAAATTTTTATTTTGACACTTTTTTCGTATTTTGTTTAATTTCGAAGACATTTTCATTTGAGAAATTAAAATGAAACTCTCTGTTTAAAATATCTAACAACATAAAAGAGAAAAATACATACATTATATACATAAAATATAACATCTGATAAATATATATATAATAAAATATGTATATGTAATACATGTGAGAATGCGAATGTATGCGTGAGTGAGTGAAAGAAATCCAAGCGAGTGTTACAAAATCTATCCAACTGATACAATTCAGTGTAACAGCGACATAAATTAAATGCGTTAGTATTCGCACGAGAGCATATACAAGTGTGTATATGTGTTTGTATAATAGTGAACTCTAAAGAGCCCAAGGCCCAAAGCTCATTGTCAGTAGAGATCGAAGTGTGAGAGCGTGTATTAAGCTGTTAGAGTACACAGCGTGGAAGTAATTAAGAGCTTTCTGCGAGAGTTTTTTGTTTTTTTAATATATAAATTTAATATTATAATAAAAAATTAATATTATAATAAAATCTTTATAAATAAGTATAAAATTTACCTGGTCAAGTTGTTCAGATGAATATGCATTATTAACAGTCACAATTATTGCCGCTTTTATATTGACATGACTATAACAACAAATAGTATGTATAGATTTATAATTAACACACACAAAAAATCATTATGATAATAAACAATAATTCTATTGAAAAAAATGTTCTTACCTGAACCATTCATATTACAATAATATTTTTAGTATTCTAATGTTCTTAGCATGTCTCGAAAGAATAGAAAGATAAATATTAGCAGTTAAAGAATTAACTTTACGCTCTATTCCTTTTGCTATTGTTTTATTTTCCTTATCTATAAAATCATTTTTAATGTTTGCTAATTGCAACAGATAATAAACTATTATTTCGGCATTTTCGTTACAAATAAGGCCCTCCAACATTTTATAATCAAATCTTTCTTTGTATATTCTGGATGCTTCCATCCATAAATGAATAACTGTGGTTATATTCGCATACTTTAAACCATTACAGTAAGTCCATTTCTGCCATCCAGGTAGAATTCTGCGCAATATAAAAGTTTATATTTTTACGTGCTCTTTATCACATTGAGCTACATCAAATGATTCATGCCGTGCAATTCAAAAAAGTAAATTTTCTATTTATCAGTTTTGCAGTTCTCACTCTGTCATTTAACATTGCAAAACTAATCATTTCACGTAATTGGCACTAAAATTTTCTCAAACTACAGACCTCAAGCTTTATTTTCGTTTTTTAAACACATCGATATTATAATTATTATTTGTGTTATAAATTCTTAAACTTTCACAATTTTTTATTACTTTTTAAGAGTACCGTTTATATGGCAGTGTAGAACAGAAAACAGAAATACTAAAGAAATATATGAAAATAAATGGAAAACTCTCGATATCTGAGAGAAAGGAAATCTAATATGTAAATAAAATACAATAATTTATATAAAAAGATTAATTTGTTTAAATAATTGATCATTAAGGAATTTTTATATATAAAAATTAGAGTACTACAAGCAGCGCGCTAATTATTTTGTATATTTATATTAGATGTAAAGTATGCAACTTTTAACGCTTACAGAATATCAACTTTGAACGCTTACAGAATATCAAAATGATTATAGCAGTGACAACTCAGTATAACAAAAATAATCAACATCTTAAACTCAGCACGGTAATTAGACACCAATTTTTCACGATATTAATCAAAATTTGCGTTGGACATCTTAGATTTGTAAAAGCTGTCAAATAACGCGATCGTGTTTGAGACAGCTCCATTTTTTATAACGGGAAAATAATAGAAGATTGTTTCATCGCGCGGTTATTCGACATCGAGAGAACCAATCAACATCGCGGAAAAGCGGTTTTCCTTTTTAATAATATAAATGAATTGCAGTTTGTATATTCACATCAAGGTAAATATTAAT
Source organism: Prenolepis imparis (assembly GCF_030444845.1). Taxonomy (NCBI): domain Eukaryota; kingdom Metazoa; phylum Arthropoda; class Insecta; order Hymenoptera; family Formicidae; genus Prenolepis; species Prenolepis imparis. The sequence continues at coordinate 79,323 of NW_028141316.1, forward strand.
CTTAATTTTATATATATAAATTAATTTTAATTTATGGTTTATTGATTCCTAACGCAAAACAACAATAATGTTATATTAGATAGATTAAAATTAAAAACACTAGAAACTATAAAAACTATAATTCATATTATAAACACATAGTTAGAATTATAAATGATAAAAAAATATAATGAATATTATTGATAAACTAGCGTTTCGGACCGCGCGAAGCGCGGTCCTCAAAGCTTTTATAATTCGGACCGCGCTTCGCGCGGTTCTCATAAAGCCTTTATAAAACCTGATTTAACACAAAAGATTAATTGTTCTGTCTGTATTACCGCGAACTACTTCCATATTTTTGGACCGATTTTCACGAAATTTATATCAAATGTTGCAAATTTTTCGAAGATGACTACTATTATTTTTTTTTCACTCCCTGATATTGTATTTTGCGTCTTGTTTTGCATAAACTTTAATATTTATAATTAAAATTTTGTTTGCTTATATTAATTTTTTTTGTTATTTTAATTTCCACACAATTTAATATGTTTTAAATCTGAAACATTAGTTTAGTAAATATATATACATACAAATTTTTTTTTTTTTATTATTTAATTATTATACCAATTTTTTTTCCTTACTCAAATATTTTTTGATTACGTCTAATGTACCCACCGCTAACCCGCTATTATTAGCTCTCATACAATTTCATAATTCTTCAATTTACAAAATTTCTCTGTATATTACATTTTTTGTAAAACATTTTTCACTTCCTTCAATTAGATGTCCTTGATTGCTAAATTCATCAATCTTAATTTTTACACTTTCCCTTTTGGTTGCTCTAGAAAATGCCACATAAAGTTGACCATGAGCAAATACAGGATGTGGCAAATAAATCCCAATTTTTTCTAAACTCTGTCCTTGTGATTTATTTATTGTCATAGCAAATGATACTCGAATAGGAAACTGTCTTCGTTTAAATTTAAATGGCAATTCCAAATCACTTGTAATTAAATCTATCCTTGGAATGATGACAATCTGTCCTCGAGCAGGACCAGTTAGAACCTCCGCATAAATTAGATTATTTTTCAAATTAGTTACAATAAATCTTGTTCCATTACAAAGTCCTTTCTTAGTATTTAAATTTCTTAATAGGATTATTATAGCACTGACTTTTATTTTAAGTCGATGAACTGGCATTCCAGAAGGTGACAGAGAGTTCAAAAACTCAGTTGGAAAATTTAATTGCTCCTGTGGATCATCACTTTCAATAAAGTCAATTGAGAGATATTCCTTTTCCTCTCCTTCCATTTGACAAAGGATTGTGTCATTAATTTTAAAAGTATCCTCATTTTTAGGACAAAGTATCGCTCGATCTGGATTTTCTCTAATCCGTTCCATGGTGATTCTATCACCAAAAATTTCATTAATAAGAGATTCTTTTGATATAAAATCTTTGGGGATTTCAATTGTATCGAGATGTAGTCCATCCGTATTTGATAATTTACCATCTCCGAGTTGCATTAGCCAATTTGAAAATTCTTTTTCTTCCGCAGTTCTCATATTTTGTTTTAATTTAACTTGAGTTACGTTCCTCCATATAGGATTGTATTTTACAATCGATTCAATTATAGCTGCTTTTTGTGCATTAGGCACTACTGGGAGATTTTGTCTGAAATCTCCTGCAAATAAAATTACTTTTCCTCCAAATGGTCGAGGATTCTTCATCAAATCCTTTAAAAGTTTATCAACTGCTGTTAAAGCATGTCCAACAGTCATGCTCACTTCATCCCATATGATTAATTTGGCATTAATCAATTCTCGTGCACCTTGAGAATTTCCTCTAATATTTGATTTAGCTCCATCATCAATTGGGATTGAAAGCTTAAACAGAGAGTGATAAGTTCTTCCTCCTTTCAGAAGTGTGGCTGCAATTCCAGTTGAAGCACATGGAAGAATTATTTCGTTTCTTCCTCGAATAACACTTAAAAATGTGTTAAATAGGTATGTTTTACCACTTCCTGCAAACCCGTCAATAAAAAATAACCTCTGAGTTTCATTTTCATTTTCAATTGCTCGCATGACTATATCGTACACGTGCTTTTGCTCAGCATTTAGTGTCGATAATAAATAATCACCACGTATTCTTTCTTCATCCACATTATACTCTGTTACGTAAATATTTATTGGAGTTGGATTTGGCAATTGGAAGTTCTCACAGCTACTTCCATTATTTATCAGAATTCCTTGTATATGGTTTAAAGCCATATTTTCAGGATTTACAACATTGTTATGTACAAAGTCCTCAATCATGAAATCTTTATATTTATTCCAAATAGTTGGTACATCTGTTGGAGTTCCAAAGATGCAAATGTAAGCAAATAATTCTCGAAGTTGTGCAGGCATATTCGATTCTGTTGCTTCTTCCAGCGTTTTTCCCCAAAGATTATCATTTTCTACCAAATTTTTTGCAATTGCTGCATCTTTAAATGTATTATAAAGAACTCCATTTACAGTTCTCAAATCTTCAAAACATTTAACTCCAGTCACATGTTGTAGAAGAAGACGGAGATAAAATCTCTCAATATCTTTTATGCTTACTGTATAGAGTCTTGAAATTATTTTTTCACCACCTTTTTTGCGTGGCTTCCACTTAGTTTCTTTTTTATCATATACATAATGATAAGGAATATCTGTGTAAATAAAATTCACTGCATTTTCATCAGATTGATTTAATTTGAACCATGCAGTCAGGGTAGTATCTCGAGTGAGCTCTCTCTGAGCAGCTTGCTCTTCATTTCCTGCTCGAAAATAAACCATTTGACGATTAGGCAAATGAACTGCCAATCTGATTACTGTATGAGACCTCATAAACAGATCGTATCCGTTCAGTCTCCACATTGCTTCTGGAGCACTAATATATCTTGCATCCAGGAATGATTTAATTTCATCTATTTTAATTAGCCTTATGCCATCTCGTGCTTGCACTTCAATCGCAGCACAGTCAAATCCTTTATGAATATATTTATATAAGTATTTTAGGCTCTTCACCGATGAACATATTTCCAAATTGATATGTCGATCATATTTCATGATTAAATATGGTGAATATGGCACCACCCATCGATTATCAACTTCTTTGCCTCTAACGATGTATTTTTTACCAAAATTCCTTCGTTGATACATAGGATATCCATTCACATTAGCATTAGTTTCTTCACGAAACTCTTTTGGAAAACCTTTTGAACATTTTCCATCGTCTCCAGTGCAAGGATATCTGTGGGAGGAATCTCCACAAGGACCATGAATCATGTGCTTCAAAATTTTTAAATTAAGTTCTGAATATCTTTCTTCATCAGGGATTTCAGCCCATATCATCATGTCAATAACTTCTTGAAGTCGGGGCTTATCTTCATCACTCAACATTGCAAGTAAATGCAAATGTGGAAGTCCTCTTTTTTTAAATTCAATCACACCTGCATAAGCAATTATATTTCCAAAAATTTTATTATGAATTAGATCATTTAAAATCTCTTTGACATCCAAGTTAAATGTTTTAGCGACCAAATCTGATCGAAATTCTATTAAACATCCATCAAGATTATCCTTAATTTCTGGGCATTGAGGATTGCAAATCATTGTAAGAAAAATATCTGGTTTACCAAATTTTCTTACCAAAGACATAGCATCTTGGTACCTTTCTTGCATGTTTCTTGGACTGCCCATAAATGAAGATGGTAATATCACAGGTATACCAGCTGTAATTCCTTCATTTTGTGCTCGATTATCTAGGTGATCCATTAATCCCGAATAAAGTTCTGCTCTTAATTGAGGTTGATTTAATTTAATATAATTAAGCCTATTTGCTTCAGTTTTCATATAGGCATCAAGTATAAATTGACATCTCAATTTGCCTGCCTTTTTAAATTGACTAAATTCTAATCTTGGTGCTAACAGGTGAGCATAATAATCCATTTGAGTTACTTTGAATCCTGGATATTTAGGATTATATGATTTAAGTTCTGAATGCCATCCATTGTTACCATATGGATATAACAAAGGATAACACATTGGGTCACACCTTTTGTCTAGAATTGATATTTGTTGAACATCGTTCGAATTTTTATTATAAATCCGAACGTCTCTTTCAAATGGAGGCTCACCATCTACATTCTTAAAGACCACAGCTATTTCATTTGCTTGTGGAGCATTGTATCTTCTTTGATCTTGTTGAGGATTTTTTCTAAAGGACAACATTAAATTTATGGTTTTATTTCCTATCGGATTAAGATCTTGTTCAACTTGACGCATCATCTTGAATGTTTTTGCAAATTCATTGCATTGAACCATAAAACTTGACAACTCTTTCATTATTTCTGAATCACACTCCTTATTAGCTTTGTTATTCATTCTATGATTTACAGCTTCTTCTGTATCTAAAAAGTAAAGCTGTGCAAATCGCGGAGCTTGCCCATCCGCTGGGCGCATTGCTGTTGAAGTTAAATGATGATATTGCCCATGAATCTTTAAGCAATAAGGAGCATTGTTCACAACATCCAATGGATTTCTATTTCCCGGCGCACCCATTGAAGCCATAGCTAAAGCGCTGTTATATGAACGAATATTATTCATAAAATTTTTTTATTTATAATCATTTCCATTATATAATTTTTTAAGAAAATCAGGACAATTTATTGGCTTTAATTGAAGCTTGCCTTTTTGACAACAATATGTAAATTTTCCATCTTTAGATTTTTCACATGCAAAGTTTAACGATTTGCAAAATTGGCATTCTACATTCATTTGGCCAAGTGTATAAACTGGCACATTTATTTCATGGTCCTTGGCAATTAGCGCAATGTAATGATTTAATTGTTTAGCTTTTTGTCTTCCTTGAGCATGTCTCTGGGCATCAGCTTCAAGTCGTTGAGACGTTGCGTCATCATTTTCGTCGGCCCTCTGCTGAGCATGTCTCTGGGCATCAGCTTCGAGTCGTTGAGACTTTGCGTCATCATTTTCGTGGGTCCTTTGCTGAGCATGTCTCTGAGCATCAGCTTCGAGTCGTTGAGACCTTGCGTTATCATTTTCATTGATCCTCTCCTGAGAATTTCTTTGAACATTAGCTTCAAGTCTTTGAGACCTTTCCTCAAAACTCTCAATTATTCGTATTTGTCGTAAGCGCTTGCTTTCGCGACTCACTTTATACAAATTTCCGCCTTTTCTCTTTTGAGGCATACTTGTCTACGTCGTACCGTATACGACGTATACGTAGGTATATTATACGAATTGTTAAATAACAATAGAGTATTTTTTAAATATATATAATAGTAATTTTTGAATATATATGTTCTCAAATATATGTTATTGCCTAATTTTATATAAAAAAATTATATCTATCTATATATATATATATATATATATATATATAAGTGCCGTAATAATTATATTTATATTATTCTATATATATAAGTATTATTTGTCTTTCTGTATGACCAAGAATTATTTATTCATTAGTTCATCGATTTTCTTGATGAATCTTTTCTTTTTCGTGCTTATTATGTTTTATATTAATTCTTTATATAGGCACACAGCAGCTTTTTTTTAGGCGCACCGCAGCCTTTTTTTATATGCGCACAACCTTTTTTTATAAACGCACAGCAGCCTTTTTTTATAGGCACACAGCAGCCTCTTTTTATAGGCGCACATCAGCCTCTTTTTATAGGCGCACAGCAGCCTCTTTTTATAGGCGCACAGCAGCCTTTTTTTATAGGCGCACAGCAGCCTCTTTTTATAAGCGCACTGCAGCCTTTTATTATAGGCGCACAGCAGCCTTTTTTATAGGCGCACAGCAGCCTTTTTTTACAGGCGCACAGCAGCCTTTTTTTACAGGCGCACAGCAGCCTTTTTTATAGGCGTACAGCAGCCTTTTTTTACAGGCGCACAGCAGCCTTTTTATATAATTCTATATATTTTTCTATCTATCTATATCTATTTTATATAATTTTATAATATAGATTTTTATATAATTTATATAAATTTTTTTTATATAATTTTTATATAATTGAATTTTTAATATCTTAGAAATCTTTTTTTCATATAAGAAAAATATAATAAAAGTGTAATTATTAAATAATATTAATTACAAATATTTAAACACAATTATTACAAATTTCTATATATATAATTATGTAAAATATCTACCGTTTCTCCCTCACTCTCCCTCTTCAACGTTATAACTTCGTCTATTACTATTTCCTTCCTCGTAAAATTTTACACCTTCGACTCCTTCTTTGTTGTGCGGATTTTATTTATTATAACATTTTCTATTTTATTTGACCTATCCATTATGACATTTAACGTAATTTAATTTGAAACCAGCAATTTATTATAGATAAATTTATTAAATGACTCACGTTAAAAAATCGAAACTCATCCCTAAGGGGTGATTTTTACAAAATTACACCAAGAACTAATTTTTGAAAAATTTGTGTATGTGTTTTTGTATATGTGTGCAATTCGTGTAAATAAACCTTTAATTTGTATGCCTTGACTATAGTAACATTTATCTTCAATATT
>NW_028141317.1:0-85841 GCF_030444845.1 Prenolepis imparis
AAGCAGTGGTATCAACGAAGCACAACGGACAAAGACGAAATAGATGAACTTTACAAGACCGCGTTAGAAACACCACACAGAACACACGTGAATCTAAATCAAAATTCACAGCATCTACGCCTCGACACGTACATTTTTTAGGAGATTCTAATTTAACCGAAATAAGTGAATTACCCGACGAATCCGACCAAGTCGAATTTATTGACTCAAAAAATCAGATTTTCAAAATTAATATCGATAATTCTAACGGCGAATCCGGAGGTCCACCAATAAACATGGCTAACGCTAATCCTTTCGCCACTTTAAAATACGCGGTCGAAGCCGTTCCCTTTTTTGACGGTAGTAACACCCCACTAAATTATTTTATTGAGGGATGCGAGGAAGCAAAATCTATGCTCCCTAAAGAGGCAGAGTGTCAATTCGCTAAAATTATAAGAACGCGAATAGTGGGGGAAGCGCGTCGTACTATACAAGATCAAGATTTTAATACCGTAGCTGCATTAACAACGTATTTGAAGAAAATTTACGGTCCCTCCAAAAATGTCTATCAATTACAAGGAGAATTAGGTTGCGTTTATCAGAAAAATAATGAAGATGTCGTCACTTACGCGAATCGGGTTAAACTTCTCGGAAAACAAATACTAGAGGCATATCGAAGCTCAGGGAACGCCATGCCTGAACAGGATATAAAAGCAACTATAGAAACAGATATGTGTAAATGCTTTATTAGAGGACTAAAACCCGAAATAGAACAAAGAATAGCACGAGACTTAAACGTACAGGAAACCGTGGCCGACGCGTTAAAAATAGAAAGAGAGCTTCAACAAATGACAGATTTACGACAAGGCGCTAAATCAAGTCAACATTCACCGCTACCTGTTAATCTATCTCGAGAAGTCTGCCAAATCTGTTATAAAGAAGGACATGCAGCAAGTAGTTGTCGAAAGCTCACTCAACTTTCACCACAAAATCAAAATCCTTTCGGAAACACAGGAACGGATATTTTAATCTGTCAAATTTGTAAAAAACGCGGGCATAGCGCAGATAAATGTCGGTTACGCGACCCACGATCTCGACAATCAATTAACGTAATTCAGGAAAAGGTCATTACTTGTCAATTATGCTCTAAGATTGGTCATAATGCAAAATCATGTCGACAGAATAACTTTAATCAACAAACAAATAAATCTTTAGTAATTTGCCAATGGTGCGATAAATCCGGTCACTCGGCTAATAATTGTTGGAAGAAACAAAATGAACGCAATACTAATATCGTGTGTCAAACTTGTAACAATTATGGCCATATCTCTAGAAATTGCCGCTCTAAAATCAATCCAATACCAACACATAAAGACAATTTATTCTGCCGATATTGCAAAGAACAGGGCCATCTTCTCGATACATGTCAATTACGAATTACGAGTAACAATCGCCGCAAAGAAAAAGAGCAAGGAAACTACAACGGACCCTCGACATCGGATGTAAAATCGGGGGCCGAGCGAACATCACACCCATCCGTGCAGCGGCAAGCCAAGTAAATAACTACGAACCCGAAATCAGGCCTGTAACTGTAAGCCTCGACAAACATAGTCGCGTGCCTACGGTACAGGTTGAAATCGATAAAATTACCACTCAAATAACCTTTATGTTAGACACGGGATCCGGACCGAATATAATTAAAGAAAATTTTGTGCCCAAAAATACAAGTATTAATTATTCGAATATTTTAAAATTAAATGGCATAAACAATTATCCTGTCTATACCCTAGGAGAAATTACACTAACACTTTTTGAATTACCGGTATTATTTCACATCGTTGCCAACGATTTTCCGATTCCACAATCCGGAATATTAGGAAACGATTTCTTCAAACAAACTTTTTCAAAAATAGATTACGCTCAAGGACATTTAGATATTTCCGGAATTAATGTGCCCTTTTTCTCCCCGGAAACCATAATAGTATCTTCAAGATCAGAATCGCTATTTTTTGTGAGGATAGAGAACCCTGAGATTAAAATAGGATATATACCGAAATTAAAAATAGAACATGGAATTTTCCTAGGAGATACTATCGTAGAAACTATTTCTGGAAAAGCATATCTAAATGTCATAAGCACTCTAGATGAAGAAATAGAAATTCGCGTACCGACACTTCGTTTAAAACCACTGAACGAACTATTTAACGACGATATCGAAATTATTGATAACAAGAAAGAAGGGTCAGATAACGACCAGACTAACGTTAACACAGACCATGAAGATAAAGATACGATGATATTTAGAGACAATGAGGATGAATTTTCAATAATGATTCAAGGAAAGAATAAAATTAAAAGTAAGAGAGGGAATAAAAATTATTTAAACGAAAATTATAATAATCCAAAAATCCTTTTAGAGGGAAGTTACCAAACCTCTCCTGAAAATTATAATAAATCAAAAATCCTTGGAGAGGGAAGTTACCAAACCTCTCCTGAAAATTATAATGATCCAGAAATCCTTGAAGAGGGAAGTTACCAAACCTCTTCTCAAAATTTTGATAATCCAAAAATTATTGGAGAAGAAAGTTATAAAAATCTCCCAAAAGAAAAAATTCCTAGAATTTCGAAGGAAAAATGTCAAACCTTGTCAGAAAATTCTAGCTCCGTCGATTCCGAAGAGGGAAGTTACCAAACCTCATTTCATAATTCGACACAACCTTTTTCCAAAAATTCAAAGGATCATTTATCCCTTCCAAAACTTACATTTCCAAAAACTGGATTATCTGTTATAAATAATGAAAATGAATTAGAAACCTCTCAAGTTACAATGGAAAATCTTCTAAAAGAAGCTCAAGAATATAATAAAGATATTGAAAAAATAAATAATAAAACAGTCAAGAATAAAAAAGGACCGTCTCCAAAAATCTCAGCATCCTTATTTGACAAATCTCAAGAAATTATAAAAAATTTCCCACGAAAACGAAAATTAAATCATAAAGAAAAACACCAAATTAATGTAGAAAATATCGATCTACATAACTGCCTAGTAGTTTCCGAACAACCAAAGGAAACTCGATTTACTCAAATTATGGAATTACTGCGGTTAGAACATCTAAATAAAGAAGAACAAGAGAACGTATTAAAATTAATAACAAACAGTCAAGATCGATTTCATATTCCTGGAGAAAAACTGACCGCTACTCATGTTTTACAACATCAAATAACCACTATAGATGATCGACCGATTAACACTCGTCAGTATAGATTCCCGCCATTACACAAAGAAGAAATAAAGAAGCAGGTAGAAGAACTGTTAGAAGGAAGCATCGTAAAACCGTCTCAATCACCTTATAATACGCCCATATGGATCGTGCCAAAGAAAGGAGACTCGAAGGGAAACAAACGCTGGAGAATGGTTCTCGATTTTCGAGCGTTAAACGACAAAACTATCGGTGACGCTTATCCATTACCCAACATCGTAGATATATTGGATCAATTAGGAGGAGCACAGTACTTCTCAGTATGCGATCTAGCTTCCGGATTCCATCAAATAAAAATGGATCCTGCCGACAGTCATAAAACAGCATTTACCACTCCTTTCGGTCATTATGAATTCGACCGAATGCCTTTCGGATTAAAAAATGCACCTGCTACCTTTCAACGATTAATGGACCTAGTATTGACTGGATTACAAGGCGAGGAATTATTTGTCTATATGGACGACATTGTTATTTATGCTACCTCTGTAGAAGAACATGAACGAAAATATAACGCATTAATAGAGCGACTTCGTAAAGCCAACTTAAAATTACAACCAGGCAAATGTGAATTTCTAAAAAATGAAGTAACATATTTAGGACACGTAATTAGCAAAGATGGAGTAAAACCTGAACAAAAAAAAATTAGAAGCAGTACAACAATTTCCGAGACCCAAAACACCGAAGAATATTAAACAATTTTTGGGACTTGCAGGTTATTATAGACGATTCATACCGAACTTTTCTAAATTTGCAAAACCACTTACTTCTTTACTGAAAAACGACACCCGCTTTGAATGAACAGCCGTACAAGAAGAATCATTCGAAATTTTAAAACAAAAATTATGTGAAGAACCTGTATTGCAATATCCTAACTTTTCGAAACCATTTATCTTAACCACAGACGCATCAGGAATAGCAATAGGAGGAATATTATCACAGGGAGAAATAAATAAAGACCGACCGATCGCGTACGCTTCTAGAACCCTCACCGATAACGAAATAAAATATGACACATACGAAAAGGAAGCTTTAGCTATAGTATATTGCGTCAAACATTTTCGACCGTATTTATATGGGAGAAAATTTACATTAGTCACCGATCATAAACCATTATTATGGTTTAAAAATGCTCAAGACGCAAACATGCGAATATTACACTGGAGACTAAAATTAGCCGAATACGATTACGATGTCGTATATAAGGCAGGAATAACTAACGTAAATGCAGACGCATTATCAAGAAATCCAATAAATCTAGAAGAAATCGATTGTAAACTAATAAAAGAAAGAAAAACCTTAAATCCAAACAACCCCGCAGATGCAGAAATAATTTCAAAAATGTTAGAAGAATCAGATAGCGAAGAAGAAGAAGAGGAAGACGATTTTCATTTATATCTCTCAGATAACGAAGAACCCATACCTGAAGCTAATTTTGTCAAAAACAATAACGATTCTATACCTTTTACACTCGAAGAAATAAATGAACCGACCATAATACAAACTACAGAAAAAGTATTAATACACGATCCACCTAAACAAGACAGAATAGACAAGATACAGACAAGAAGCCAAACTGCAGGACAAGGTAATAAACAAAAAACCACTAAGGAAGAAGATAATATTGAACAAAACAAAGAAAAAAACGACACATCAGACAAGGACCTCGACACCGAAGAGGAAGAAGAAGACGAAGAAGACATTATAAATCAAAATCTAAAGGCAAGGAAAGCGAAACCCAGAATTATCGAAAATAAAATAATTAAAAGCAACATCATAGATTCTCGCGAATTATTATTCCTACGAAAAGATAACGTAGCATATTTTGTCGACACCCAAGGAAATCCTTTAGACTCAGGATCTCAGAAACTTTCCGAGCGAAACGAACTACCAAATTTAGGATCTCTTACCTTGGGCAAAGCCAAGGCCATAAAATACAAACACTACTATCATATCGCGCTACCTGTTAACGACGAACAACGAGTAGGCCCTACGGCAACTCTAGATCACATCTTAAAAACCTTGAAAGATTTAAATAACGTTATCAAAAATTTAAAATTAGAAACAATTAGCATTGCAAAAACCGATTTCATTAATAACGTTCCCTGGAACAATATCAAGGTACAACTACAATTGATATTTATTAACTCAACTACGAAAATAATTATTTGCAATGGACAAATTAAATATCTACCGAAGGATTTGCGTTCTGTCATAATCGACGAAATGCATTGCTCACCAACAGGAGGACACCGCGGAGTAACCAAAACATATAATAGAATTAAACACAATTATTATTGGGAAAATTTGAAATCAGACGTTCAAAAACACATACAACAATGTTTACAATGTCAACTGAAAAAACTCGTTCGAGTTAAAACAAAACAACCAATGATAATCACAGACACGCCTGGCACTTCGCTTGATAAAGTAGCTATGGATATCGTAGGCCCACTACCTAAGACCGAAAGAGGCAACGAATATATTAACATTACAAGATCAGCTAACAAAATATTGTATGGGGATACCGCTACCTGACCAAACCTCAGAAACCATTGCGGAAGCCTTTGTAGACCGTTTTATTTGCGTGCTCGGAGCGCCGAAAGCTATACTTACAGATCAAGGAAGAAATTTTATTAGCGATTTAATGAAGAAAATTGCCAAATTATTCAAAATACGAAAATTTCGCATAACAGCTTTTCATCCTCAATCAAACGGATCATTGGAGAGATCACATCACGCACTCAGCGAATACTTAAAACAATACGCAAACGAGCAAAAACAATGGGACAGATGGATCGGATTAGCTATGTTCAATTATAATACTAGCGTACATACACGAAGCCACAAAACACACTCCGTACGAACTAGTTTTCGGAAAAATAGCACGAGTTCCGTCAAATGAACTTCTTCCACCTGAAGATAAATTAGCAAATTATGAAGACTATTTAATAAATCTTGTCACACAACTTCACACGATTCAACGTAATGCGCGCGAAAACGTAGTAACAGCAAAAGTCAAATCAAAAAAATATTACGACAAAAAATTAAACCCTCAGACCTTTAAACCCGGAGATCAGGTATTCTTGTTAAAAGGACCGAAACCAGGTAAATTCGGAGACCAGTATACCGGACCTCATGAAATTTTAGAGATATTAAATAAAAATAATGTAAAGATCAAAATAAAGAAAAACAGCCGCATAGTACATCCTAATCGTTTACGAATATCGCACATCAAACCAATATCTAATAATAAACGTGGAAACGCGGCTTCATCAGAAGCATCGACAAGCCTATCTGGATGGTCCAAGTAGTACTAGGCGACTGGAGCAGGACAACCTGGTACCACGCGAATGATGTTTACATCCTAGAAGATAGATTCAAAGAATTGCCATGGCAGGCCATTATCTGCGGGTTAGCCTATACCAAGGCCCCCACCAACAAAACCACTTGGCCCAGGAGGACACGCCTTATGTCAACTCCTTCTAGAAAAATAACAAGGATGGATTAACATCATACATCCCTTGAGACAAGGAGCGGCACTCGTAAAACTACATATGAAAACCGACAGCGAATTCAACAGAGCATACAACGTTAGAGTACTTGTCAAACTAGGACATGCAGAGCTGCACACAAAAATCACAGCCGACGTCGAACCCGCCTTATAAATGAAAACATATATATATATATATATATATATATATATATATATATATATAACCAACACGTATACACCAATATTTTAGTTTAATATTCTTCGTAATCGTGAACGTGGAATCATTTTCCATTCTATAGAAAAACTACCTGATCGTCAGTTCCAGTATAACAATGCCAATATATCATCAACTCCAATGGACTCCTGAAATAACAGAAGAAATACGGCAAAGACCCATCGACGGCGTGAGACCACAAGATCACCCTGAAACTTATTTAAAATTGATGGAAATCCGATGTGTCATACAAGCACGGGGGAACATCTATCAAAATACTGAAGACTACTCTAAAATCTGCCAAGAATGTTATAATAAAATATCAACCAAGGAGGAGTATATGACACTACCACCCCACAATCTAGTCCATAAGGACTCAGCAGACAACCAAACAAACTGCACTAAGTGCGAAATAATAATCGTACTAATAAAACCTGCAGAAGAATGTATCGAATGTATAGAAGAATTTCTATACGTTAACTACGAACACCTGGTAGACGGATGGGGCCAAGCTGTGTTTCCCAGAAGGAAAGAAGAACGGTAAAAGGAAACAACCATAAATCACTGACAACGATCAGTAAACCGCGTGTTATTTCAAAAATATTTCACACCTCCTATTTATCGATATGGACAAATAAAGGGAAAAAGATTCCACGCGCACGAAACGCGTCCTTACCAGTAATAAAATAAAATAAAAAAAATGTAAGAAAAGAACGAAAGAATAAGGAAGGGGTTTTGGTGGTCGCCTCTTTCTTTCCTCCTTTTAAAAAAAAGAGATACATGTTAACTAAAGGAAGCACAATTAACCAACGGGTTAAATGTGGTTCTTTCTACCGATATTCGTAAATCGCGGCAAGAAAATAATCGAAAATTTTTCATTTCTTTTTTGCAAATGTTGTGTTACACCCCCAACATTTGTCTAAGATGGGGGGGTGTTACGTCCTGTGGACTGCACGATTCTTTTCTCCTCCCCGATTTACGCAGATTCGCGAACATATTAATTATAAGACCGAAATTAGTTATAAGAATTAAACGGAGAAAGACAGTGATTGTGAAACAACTCGATCGGTGAGATTACGAAACCTACACTTTGATCAATAAGTCATAGGTAATGTTGAAATATCACGATCGACACACGCTATCAGTAGACCAAAGATCGGAATTAGGAAAGAACTCTTCATACAAGGAAGCAATACGTTGCGCAAAGGGGATTAAACACCGAACGTATGACTATGAGTCACAAGAAAAGAAGACGCCCTTTGCCCTATAGGAAGGGCAGACGAATAGTATAAAAGCAGCGAATCTTCCAAGAACGCTCTCTATTAATTCCGCCTACGTCGTGGCAGTTACACACTTCTGGATCCTCGCATTAAACATACATTGTGACCATCGGGGCTCAACAACCAGCTACCAGTCAACCTACACCTTCGCCCACACCACTCGAAGGAACCATCGATCCTGAGGATCAACCTATAGCTGCCAACCCGCTCACTAAATAATATACAGCCAACAGTGCGTACTTTCATTCTTCTACGATCACGGAAGTGAATAAATCCCCGGAATCGCGACTAAACTTAATAAGTAGTGGAAATCGCTGCCCGTCGAGCATTGAAACGCGCTCTCCGATTGAAACGGGACGATCAAAAGCCAACGCGAATCCTCAACCGCCTCATAGCACATCAACGTTACACACACACTCATATATAATTGTTTATACATGTCCACAAATTCAAATGTCTAATTCTCCGAATATTATTAAGATTTTATTTTTTTTGAATAAATGATAATTATTTACATTACGCGAATTTAAAGTCTTATTTAAACCCCTGCGTTCCTTCATATATCCCCCGAGATCGCACAAGGTCCTATCCCGCGTAAAAGGGATTTAATTCCCTTATCGAAAAGGACCGACGAACGGACGAAATAAGCCAGGTAAAAGCGACTATCCAGTCGTTGATCTGCAAAAGGGCCAGACAGTCCGTTCGACCCGAAATCACTCCGATTTCGGGAAAACGCTGTTACGACCTTCGAGCGACCTTTCCTTCGTGCAGGCCAGGACGTAACAGCAGTATATGCAATATGTAAAACTTTTTCGTGCAATTCAACATACATATTAAGACATGCTGACTCTGCGTATCATCAAAATAATATTAAAAAGAATACATTATCATCTGATAATAATAGTAAAGATAATGTTGAGATACCAATAAAAAAATCGCGTAAATCAATATTTAAAAAAGAATGGTTAGATATTGAAGAATTTAAACTTTGGTTGCGTGAAGTGCCACATGACGAAAGTTTATTTTTTTGTTTGATTTGCGATAAATCTATCGCTAGTAGTTTATCGCAAATCCACCGTCATGCAGAATCCAAAACACATATAAATATATATAAAAAATATCTAGAAAAAAATCAATCAAATTTAGAAGATTTAAATATGCAAAATAAATCTCTTTTGCCATTTAATGAGCGAAAAAATCCGCGGAAATCAGATATGCAGCATTAATTGCTGATAAAAACATTTCTCGTCAAAATGCAACAGAGATTCTTACATTTTTTCAACAAATAGGAGAAGATCCTGACGTATTGAAAAGCAAGAGCATGAGTCGAACGAAATGTAAAAGCATTATTACAAACGTTTTGTGTCCGATTGAGACGGATCGTGTCGTCAATAAAATTCAAAATACAAAGTTATCAGTTTTTATTGACGAAACATCAGACATATCTAATAATAAATGGATGACTTTTTTGTCCGATACGTTGATTCGGAGACATTAGATGTTCGCTCGCAATTAGTCAAATTAATCGATATTGATGCCAAAGATTCAAGCGCAGAAAAGTTGTTTCAGGCATTTAAATGTGAAATGTGGAAACTGCAGATACCATTTCCAAATATTGTTGCCTTATCGTGCGATAACGCATCTGTTATGATAGGGAAATACTTATTGTTCAAAAAAAAGTTGGAAGAACTATGTCCACGTTTACTAACTTTAACATGCCCTTGCCACTCCGCTGCATTAGCAGCGCATACTGCATGTAATAAAATATCTGCGTATTGCAATGAATTTATAAAAAAAATTTCTAATTATTTGAACAGCAGCCCAAAACGTACAGCAATTTTCAGAGAATTTTGTGAATGTTTCCAAAAAACAAATCGCAAAATATTAAAATTATGTGATACACGCTGGCTGTCTCATTATTTATGTGTCGAACGACTTTTTGAATCTTGGGATACAATTAAATATTTTCTTACCGAAATGGTTGTAAGGGAAAAAAAAAATTCTGGAGAATATCTACTGTCTATGATGAACAACGTAGAAAAAAAGGTTATTTTCTTTTTTTAAAATATACTTTAAATTTCTTTAATGCATTTAATGCATTTTTTCAAGCATTAGAAACCAGAATTCATTTATTACAACCAAAATCCAAAAAATTTTTTTTCCAAATCTGCAAAAATTTTTTAAAAGAAGAGCATTTACAACCATTTTCTGAAAATATTGCATTCTCTCTAAAGGAGAATCAAAAAGATCTTAATGAAGTTACTTTGGGTTCAGAATGTGAGGAATATCTTAACGAATTACTACTGGAAGGTCACGTAGACATTGTTAAAATTATTCGAGAAAATTGTTTAACATTTTATGTGACTGCTGCAGAAGAAATTCGTAAAAAATTACCAATAAATGACACATTTTTATCACAATTAATAGTTTTTCAACCATTTGTAAGCTTATTTTATAATAGAGAAACATCATTCAATAACGTTTCTTTCGTCATTAAAACTATTAGCGGTTTTGATGAAGATGCTTTAAAAAAAGAATGGATTGCATTAGCATTAGATTTTACAATGGAAGAAAAACAAAGCCTCACTAAATTAAATTTTGATAATGCTTGGAAAGAAATTTTACAACGTCGAGACACCAATAATAATGCTAAATATCCTAATTTAAAAAATGTTATAAATACTATTAGATCGCTTCCAAATTCTAATGCCGATCCGGAGAGAATGTTTTCTCTTTTAAATAATGTAAAAACAAAAAAACGTAATAAATTTTCGTCGGCTTCTGTTAATGCTATTTGTGTATTTAAATCTGCATTAAAGACGAGGGGAGAAACAGCTATAAACATGCAAGTTAATGAAAAACATTTGTTTCTTATGTCGGCGGACAAATTATATGCTACTACTGTAAAAAAAATAAAAAAATATTTTAAAGCTACATGCTGCAGACGCTGATGTTGCCGACATACCTGGTCCCTCGTCTTATTAATAATACATTTTATTTAAAAGACGTCATGCTTATAAGCATGTAAGAAAATTGTGTATATAAATATATAATAAATATATATATATAAATAAATATATACGTATACAATTATATGCATTGTCTACGCAGGCTAGACCGAACCCTTCGCGTTCTCCATATGACGGTCAGTCCTCTGTATGACGGCCAGGCATGAAAAACGCGGACGTCGTAAATTTCCCTTAGTAGTTGGCGTTCTCTCTTTTCTTTTTTTTTTTGACGAGTTCATATGTTAAAAGACAATAGAACAAAATGTAGCTACAACGACAAATCTGGAAATAATAAAAGTCAAAAAAAGGTCTTAAAATATAGATCCTCCGATTCTACATATATTAATTTTATTAATATTATTTTATAATATTAAATATATTTTTTATATTTTATATTTTCCTTTTGCATATTGGGTCGCATCGCCTACTCGCTATCGCCAGTATTCCGAATTCGCTCTATTCTATCAAAAGAAAATAAAGGGCAAAAGATATACCTGTCCTCTTCTACATATGTTCGAAGGACAAGGATTCTCATCTTTTCGGTGCGCTCTGCGCTGCCGACCTACCCCCTCCACTGCAAGATGGCTGTCGCGAAGTGGTTGTCGCGCGTGAAATCTTGCATCACTGCGACGGACTTGATCTATGTGCGAAACGAATCTTTCAAATTAAATTATCGCTTTTGTGAGTTTTCCTTTGAATCTTTTGATACCAAGCAGACAACAGCGTACAAACTTCTTCATTTGCTATACATAAATTAAGGATGCGTCGCATAGGGTCAGCGGTAAAAAAGTATCGATTTCTAATATTTTAAGACGAGCCAAAAATTCATCGATTATACATTTTAATAGTACATTGATTACAGAACCATTTGGTACCAAACAGACACCAGCGTACAAATTTTTTAACTTGATATACATAAAATAAAGTTGCGTCGAATGGGGTCAGCGGTAAAAAAGTATCGATTTCAAATATTTAAAGACGAGCCAAAAATTCATCGATTATACATTTTAATAGTACATTAATTACACAATCATTTGGTACCATGCAGACACCAGCGTACAAATTTTTTAACTTGATATACATAAAATAAAGTTGCGTCGAATGGGGTCAGCGGTAAAAAAGTATCGATTTCAAATATTTAAAGACGAGCCAAAAATTCATCGATTATACATTTTAATAGTACATTGATTACAGAATCTTTTGATACCATGCAGACACCAGCGTACAAATTTTTTAACTTGATATACATAAAATAAGGTTGCGTCGCATAGGGTCAGCGGTAAAAAAGTATCGATTTCTAATATTTTAAGACGAGCCAAAAATTCATCGATTATACATTTTAATAGTACATTGATTACAGAATCTTTTGATACCATGCAGACACCAGCGTACAAATTTTTTAACTTGATATACATAAAATAAAGTTGCGTCGAATGGGGTCAGCGGTAAAAAAGTATCGATTTCTAATATTTTAAGACGAGCCAAAAATTCATCGATTATACATTTTAATAGTACATTGATTACAGAACCATTTGGTACCAAACAGACACCTGCGTACAAATTTTTTAACTTGATATACATAAAATAAGGTTGCGTCGCATGAGGTCAGCGGTAAAAAAGTATCGATTTCTAATATTTAAAGACGAGCCAAAAATTCATCCATTATACATTTTAATAGTACATTGATTACAGAATCTTTTGGTACCAAGCAGACAACAGCATACAAACTTTTTCATTTGCTATACATAAATTAAGGATGCGTCGCATAGGGTCAGCGGTAAAAAAGTATCGATTTCTAATATTTTAAGACGAGCCAAAAATTCATCGATTATACATTTTAATAGTACATTGATTACAGAACCATTTGGTACCAAACAGACACCAGCGTACAAATTTTTTAACTTGATATACATAAAATAAAGTTGCGTCGAATGGGGTCAGCGGTAAAAAAGTATAGATTTCTAATATTTTAAGACGAGCCAAAAATTCATCGATTATACATTTTAATAGTACATTGATTACAGAACCATTTGGTACCATGCAGACACCAGCGTACAAATTTTTTAACTTGATATACATAAAATAAAGTTGCGTCGAATGGGGTCAGCGGTAAAAAAGTATCGATTTCTAATATTTTAAGACGAGCCAAAAATTCATCGATTATACATTTTAATAGTACATTGATTACAGAATCATTTGGTACCAAACAGACACCAGCGTACAAATTTTTTAACTTGCTATACATAAAATAAGGTTGCGTCGCATAGGGTCAGCGGTAAAAAAGTATGGATTTCTAATATTTTAAGACGAGCCAAAAATTCATCGATTATACATTTTAATAGTACATTGATTACAGAATCATTTGGTACCAAACAGACACCAGCGTACAAATTTTTTAACTTGATATACATAAAATAAAGTTGCGTCGAATGGGGTCAGCGATAAAAAAGTATCGATTTCTAATATTTAAAGACGAGCCAAAAATTCATCCATTATACATTTTAATAGTACATTGATTACAGAATCTTTTGGTACCAAGCAGACAACAGCGTACAAACTTTTTCATTTGCTATACATAAATTAAGGATGCGTCGAATGGGGTCAGCGGTAAAAAAGTATCGATTTCAAATATTTAAAGACGAGCCAAAAATTCATCGATTATACATTTTAATAGTACATTGATTACACAATCATTTGGTACCAAACAGACACCAGCGTACAAATTATTTAACTTGATATACATAAAATAAGGTTGCGTCGCATAGGGTCAGCGGTAAAAAAGTATCGATTTCTAATATTTTAAGACGAGCCAAAAATTCATCGATTATACATTTTAATAGTACATTGATTACAGAATCATTTGGTACCAAACAGGCACCAGCGTACAAATTTTTTAACTTGATATACATAAAATAAGGTTGCGTCGCATAGGGTCAGCGGTAAAAAAGTATCGATTTCTAATATTTTAAGACGAGCCAAAAATTCATCGATTATACATTTTAATAATACATTGATTATAGAATCTTTTGATACCAAGCAGACAACAGCGTACAAACTTTTTCATTTGCTATACATAAATTAAGGATGCGTCGCATAGGGTCAGCGGCATAAATGTATCAATTTCTAATATTTTAAGACGAGCCAAAAATTCATCGATTATACATTTTAATAATACATTGATTATAGAATCTTTTGGTACCAAGCAGACACCAGCGTACAAATTTTTTAACTTGATATACATAAAATAAGGTTGCGTCGCATAGGGTCAGCGGTAAAAAAGTATCGATTTCTAATATTTAAAGACGAGCCAAAAATTCATCGATTATACATTTTAATAGTACATTGATTACAGAATCTTTTGGTACCATGCAGACACCAGCGTACAAATTTTTTAATACGATAAACATAAAATAAGGATGCGTCGCATAGGGTCAGCGGTAAAAAAAGTATCGATTTCTAATATTTTAAGACGAGCCAAAAATTCATCGATTATACATTTTAATAGTACATTGATCACAGAACCATTTGGTACCAAACAGACACCAGCGTACAAATTTTTTAACTTGATATACATAAAATAAGGTTGCGTCGCATAGAATCAGCGGTAAAAAAGTATGGATTTCTAATATTTAAAGACGAGCCAAAAATTCATCCATTATACATTTTAATAATACATTGATTACAGAATCTTTTGATACCATGCAGACACCAGCCTACAAATTTTTTAACTTGATATACATAAAATAAAGTTGCGTCGAATGGGGTCAGCGGTAAAAAAGTATCGATTTCAAATATTTAAAGACGAGCCAAAAATTCATCGATTATACATTTTAATAGTACATTGATTACACAATCATTTGGTACCATGAAGACACCAGCGTACAAATTTTTTAACTTGCTATACATAAAATAAGGTTGCGTCGCATAGGGTCAGCGGTAAAAAAGTATGGATTTCTAATATTTTAAGACGAGCCAAAAATTCATCGATTATACATTTTAATAGTACATTGATTACAGAACCATTTGGTACCAAACAGACACCAGCGTACAAATTTTTTAACTTGATATACATAAAATAAAGTTGCGTCGAATGGGGTCAGCGGTAAAAAAGTATCGATTTCTAATATTTTAAGACGAGCCAAAAATTCATCGATTATACATTTTAATAGTACATTGATTACAGAATCATTTGGTACCAAACAGACACCAGCGTACAAATTTTTTAACTTGATATACATAAAATAAGGTTGCGTCGCATAGGGTCAGCGGTAAAAAAGTATGGAATTCTAATATTTTAAGACGAGCCAAAAATTCATCCATTATACATTTTAATAGTACATTGATTACAGAATCTTTTGGTACCAAGCAGACAACAGCGTACAAACTTTTTCATTTGCTATACATAAATTAAGGATGCGTCGAATGGGGTCAGCGGTAAAAAAGTATCGATTTCAAATATTTAAGGACGAGCCAAAAATTCATCAATTATACATTTTAATAGTACATTGATTACACAATCGTTTGGTACCAAACAGCGTACAAATTTTTTAACTTGATATACATAAAATAAGGTTGCGTCGCATAGGGTCAGCGGTAAAAAAGTATCGATTTCTAATATTTTAAGACGAGCCAAAAATTCATCAATTATACATTTTAATAATACATTGATTATAGAATCTTTTGATACCAAGCAGACAACAGCGTACAAACTTTTTCATTTGCTATACATAAATTAAGGATGCGTCGCATAGGGTCAGCGGCATAAATGTATCAATTTCTAATATTTTAAGACGAGCCAAAAATTCATCGATTATACATTTTAATAATACATTGATTATAGAATCTTTTGGTACCAAGCAGACACCAGCGTACAAATTTTTTAACTTGATATACATAAAATAAGGTTGCGTCGCATAGGGTCAGCGGTAAAAAAGTATCGATTTCTAATATTTAAAGACGAGCCAAAAATTCATCGATTATACATTTTAATAGTACATTGATTACAGAATCTTTTGGTACCATGCAGACACCAGCGTACAAATTTTTTAATACGATAAACATAAAATAAGGATGCGTCGCATAGGGTCAGCGGTAAAAAAAGTATCGATTTCTAATATTTTAAGACGAGCCAAAAATTCATCGATTATACATTTTAATAGTACATTGATCACAGAACCATTTGGTACCAAACAGACACCAGCGTACAAATTTTTTAACTTGATATACATAAAATAAGGTTGCGTCGCATAGGGTCAGCGGTAAAAAAGTATGGAATTCTAATATTTTGAGACGAGCCAAAAATTCATCGATTATACATTTTAATAGTACATTGATTACAGAACCATTTGGTACCAAACAGACACCAGCGTACAAATTTTTTAACTTGATATACATAAAATAAGGTTGCATCGCATGGGGTCAGCGGTAAAAAAGTATCGATTTCTAATATTTAAAGACGAGCCAAAAATTCATCCATTATACATTTTAATAGTACATTGATTACAGAATCTTTTGGTACCAAGCAGACAACAGCGTACAAACTTTTTCATTTGCTATACATAAATTAAGGATGCGTCGAATGGGGTCAGCGGTAAAAAAGTATCGATTTCAAATATTTAAAGACGAGCCAAAAATTCATCGATTATACATTTTAATAGTACATTGATTACACAATCATTTGGTACCAAACAGACACCAGCGTACAAATTATTTAACTTGATATACATAAAATAAGGTTGCGTCGCATAGGATCAGCGGTAAAAAAGTATCGATTTCTAATATTTTAAGACGAGCCAAAAATTCATCGATTATACATTTTAATAGTACATTGATTACAGAATCATTTGGTACCAAACAGACACCAGCGTACAAATTTTGTAACTTGATATACATCAAATAAAGTTGCGTCGAATGGGGTCAGCGGTAAAAAAGTATCGATTTCTAATATTTTAAGACGAGCCAAAAATTCATCGATTATACATTTTAATAGTACATTGATTACAGAATCTTTTGATACCTTGCAGACACCAGCGTACAAATTTTTTAACTTGATATACATAAAATAAGGTTGCGTCGCATAGGGTCAGCGGTAAAAAAGTATCGATTTCTAATATTTTAAGACGAGCCAAAAATTCATCGATTATACATTTTAATAGTACATTGATTACAGAACCATTTGGTACCAAACAGACACCAGCGTACAAATTTTTTAACTTGATATACATAAAATAAGGTTGCGTCGCATAGGGTCAGCGATAAAAAAGTATCGATTTCTAATATTTAAAGACGAGCCAAAAATTCATCGATTATACATTTTAATAGTACATTGATTACAGAATCTTTTGGTACCATGCAGACACCAGCGTACAAATTTTTTAATACGATAAACATAAAATAAGGATGCGTCGCATAGGGTCAGCGGTAAAAAAGTATCGATTTCTAATATTTTAAGACGAGCCAAAAATTCATCGATTATACATTTTAATAGTACATTGATCACAGAACCATTTGGTACCAAACAGACACCAGCGTACAAATTTTTTAACTTGATATACATAAAATAAGGTTGCGTCGCGTAGGGTCAGCGGTAAAAAAGTATGGATTTCTAATATTTAAAGACGAGCCAAAAATTCATCCATTATACATTTTAATAATACATTGATTACAGAATCTTTTGATAGCATGCAGACACCAGCGTACAAATTTTTTAACTTGATATACATAAAATAATGTTGCGTCGAATGGGGTCAGCGGTAAAAAAGTATCGATTTCAAATATTTAAAGACGAGCCAAAAATTCATCGATTATACATTTTAATAGTACATTGATTACTCAATCATTTGATACCATGCAGACACCAGCATACAAATTTGTTAACTTGATATACATAAAATAAAGTTGCGTCGAATGGGGTCAGCGGTAAAAAAGTATCGATTTCAAATATTTAAAAACGAGCCGAAAATTCATCGATTATACATTTTAATAGTACATTGGTTACAGAATCATTTGGTACCAAACAGACACCAGCGTACAAATTTTTTAACTTGATATACATAAAATAAGGTTGCGTCGCATAGGATCAGCGGTAAAAAAGTATGGATTTCTAATATTTTAAGACGAGCCAAAAATTCATCGATTATACATTTTAATAGTACATTGATTACAGAACCATTTGGTACCAAACAGACACCAGCGTACAAATTTTTTAACTTGATATACATAAAATAAGGTTGCGTCGCATGGGGTCAGCGGTAAAAAAGTATCGATTTCTAATATTTTAAGACAAGCCAAAAATTCATCGATTATACATTTTAATAGTACATTGATTACAGAATCTTTTGATACCATGCAGACACCAGCGTACAAATTTTTTAACTTGATATACATAAAATAAAGTTGCGTCGAATGGGGTCAGCGGTAAAAAAGTATCGATTTCTAATATTTTAAGACGAGCCAAAAATTCATCGATTATACATTTTAATAGTACATTGATTACAGAACCATTTGGTACCAAACAGACACCTGCGTACAAATTTTTTAACTTGATATACATAAAATAAGGTTGCGTCGCATGAGGTCAGCGGTAAAAAAGTATCGATTTCTAATATTTAAAGACGAGCCAAAAATTCATCCATTATACATTTTAATAGTACATTGATTACAGAATCTTCTGGTACCAAGCAGACAACAGCATACAAATTTTTTAACTTGATATACATAAAATAAGGTTGCGTCGCATAGGGTCAGCGGTAAAAAAGTATGGAATTCTAATATTTTAAGACGAGCCAAAAATTCATCCATTATACATTTCAATAGTACATTGATTACAGAATCTTTTGGTACCAAGCAGACAACAGCATACAAACTTTTTCATTTGCTATACATAAATTAAGGATGCGTCGCATAGGATCAGCGGTAAAAAGGTATCGATTTCTAATATTTTAAGACGAGCCAAAAATTCATCGATTATACATTTTAATAGTACATTGATTACAGAATCTTTTGATACCATGCAGACACCAGCGTACAAATTTTTTAACTTGATATACATAAAATAAGGTTGCGTCGCATAGGGTCAGCGGTAAAAAAGTATCGATTTCTAATATTTTAAGACGAGCCAAAAATTCATCGATTATACATTTTAATAGTACATTGATTACAGAATCATTTGGTACCAAACAGACACCAGCGTACAAATTTTTTAACTTGATATACATAAAATAAAGTTGCGTCGAATGGGGTCAGCGGTAAAAAAGTATCGATTTCTAATATTTTAAGACGAGCCAAAAATTCATCGATTATACATTTTAATAGTACATTGATTACAGAATCATTTGGTACCAAACAGACACCAGCGTACAAATTTTTTAACTTGATATACATAAAATAAGGTTGCGTCGCATAGGGTCAGCGGTAAAAAAGTATGGAATTCTAATATTTTAAGACGAGCCAAAAATTCATCCATTATACATTTTAATAGTACATTGATTACAGAATCTTTTGGTACCAAGCAGACAACAGCATACAAACTTTTTCATTTGCTATACATAAATTAAGGATGCGTCGCATAGGGTCAGCGGTAAAAAGGTATCGATTTCTAATATTTTAAGACGAGCCAAAAATTCATCGATTATACATTTTAATAGTACATTGATTACAGAATCTTTTGGTACCATGCAGACACCAGCGTACAAATTTTTTAACTTGATATACATAAAATAAGGTTGCGTCGCATAGGGTCAGCGGTAAAAAAGTATCGATTTCTAATATTTTAAGACGAGCCAAAAATTCATCGATTATACATTTTAATAGTACATTGATTACAGAATCATTTGGTACCAAACAGACACCAGCGTACAAATTTTTTAATTTGATATACATAAAATAAGGTTGCGTCGCATAGGGTCAGCGGTAAAAAAGTATGGAATTCTAATATTTTAAGACGAGCCAAAAATTCATCGATTATACATTTTAATAGTACATTGATTACAGAACCATTTGGTACCAAACAGACACCAGCGTACAAATTTTTTAACTTGATATACATAAAATAAGGTTGCGTCGCATAGGGTCAGCGGTAAAAAAGTATCGATTTCTAATATTTTAAGACGAGCCAAAAATTCATCGATTATACATTTTAATAGTACATTGATTACAGAATCATTTGGTACCAAACAGACACCAGCGTACAAATTTTTTAACTTGATATACATAAAATAAGGTTGCGTCGCATAGGGTCAGCGGTAAAAAAGTATGGAATTCTAATATTTTAAGACGAGCCAAAAATTCATCGATTATACATTTTAATAGTACATTGATTACAGAACCATTTGGTACCAAACAGACACCAGCGTACAAATTTTTTAACTTGATATACATAAAATAAGGTTGCGTCGCATGGGGTCAGCGGTAAAAAAGTATCGATTTCTAATATTTAAAGACGAGCCAATAATTCATCCATTATACATTTTAATAGTACATTGATTACAGAATCTTTTGGTACCAAGCAGACAACAGCGTACAAACTTTTTCATTTGCTATACATAAATTAAGGATGCGTCGAATGGGGTCAGCGGTAAAAAAGTATCGATTTCAAATATTTAAAGACGAGCCAAAAATTCATCGATTATACATTTTAATAGTACATTGATTACACAATCATTTGGTACCAAACAGACACCAGCGTACAAATTATTTAACTTGATATACATAAAATAAGGTTGCGTCGCATAGGGTCAGCGGTAAAAAAGTATCGATTTCTAATATTTTAAGACGAGCCAAAAATTCATCGATTATACATTTTAATAGTACATTGATTACAGAATCATTTGGTACCAAACAGGCACCAGCGTACAAATTTTTTAACTTGATATACATAAAATAAGGTTGCGTCGCATAGGGTCAGCGGTAAAAAAGTATCGATTTCTAATATTTTAAGACGAGCCAAAAATTCATCGATTATACATTTTAATAATACATTGATTATAGAATCTTTTCATACCAAGCAGACAACAGCGTACAAACTTTTTCATTTGCTATACATAAATTAAGGATGCGTCGCATAGGGTCAGCGGCATAAATGTATCAATTTCTAATATTTTAAGACGAGCCAAAAATTCATCGATTATACATTTTAATAATACATTGATTATAGAATCTTTTGGTACCAAGCAGACACCAGCGTACAAATTTTTTAACTTGATATACATAATATAAGGTTGCGTCGCATAGGGTCAGCGGTAAAAAAGTATCGATTTCTAATATTTAAAGACGAGCCAAAAATTCATCGATTATACATTTTAATAGTACATTGATTACAGAATCTTTTGGTACCATGCAGACACCAGCGTACAAATTTTTTAATACGATAAACATAAAATAAGGATGCGTCGCATAGGATCAGCGGTAAAAAAAGTATCGATTTCTAATATTTTAAGACGAGCCAAAAATTCATCGATTATACATTTTAATAGTACATTGATCACAGAACCATTTGGTACCAAACAGACACCAGCGTACAAATTTTTTAACTTGATATACATAAAATAAAGTTGCGTCGAATGGGGTCAGCGGTAAAAAAGTATCGATTTCAAATATTTAAAGACGAGCCAAAAATTCATCGATTATACATTTTAATAGTACATTGATTACACAATCATTTGGTACCATGAAGACACCAGCGTACAAATTTTTTAACTTGATATACATAAAATAAAGTTGCGTCGAATGGGGTCAGCGGTAAAAAAGTATCGATTTCAAATATTTAAAGACGAGCCAAAAATTCATCGATTATACATTTTAATAGTACATTGATTACAGAATCATTTGGTACCAAACAGACACCAGCGTACAAATTTTTTAACTTGATATACATAAAATAAGGTTGCGTCGTATGGGGTCAGCGGTAAAAAAGTATCGATTTCTAATATTTAAAGACGAGCCAAAAATTCATCCATTATACATTTTAATAGTACATTGATTACAGAATCTTTTGGTACCAAGCAGACAACAGCGTACAAACTTTTTCATTTGCTATACATAAATTAAGGATGCGTCGAATGGGGTCAGCGGTAAAAAAGTATCGATTTCAAATATTTAAAGACGAGCCAAAAATTCATCGATTATACATTTTAATAGTACATTGATTACACAATCATTTGGTACCAAACAGACACCAGCGTACAAATTATTTAACTTGATATACATAAAATAAGGTTGCGTCGCATAGGGTCAGCGGTAAAAAAGTATCGATTTCTAATATTTTAAGACGAGCCAAAAATTCATCGATTATACATTTTAATAGTACATTGATCACAGAACCATTTGGTACCAAACAGACACCTGCGTACAAATTTTTTAACTTGATATACATAAAATAAGGTTGCGTCGCATGAGGTCAGCGGTAAAAAAGTATCGATTTCTAATATTTTAAGACGAGCCAAAAATTCATCGATTATACATTTTAATAGTACATTGATTACAGAATCATTTGGTACCAAACAGGCACCAGCGTACAAATTTTTTAACTTGATATACATAAAATAAGGTTGCGTCGCATAGGGTCAGCGGTAAAAAAGTATCGATTTCTAATATTTTAAGACGAGCCAAAAATTCATCGATTATACATTTTAATAATACATTGATTATAGAATCTTTTGATACCAAGCAGACAACAGCGTACAAACTTTTTCATTTGCTATACATAAATTAAGGATGCGTCGCATAGGGTCAGCGGCATAAATGTATCAATTTCTAATATTTTAAGACGAGCCAAAAATTCATCGATTATACATTTTAATAATACATTGATTATAGAATCTTTTGGTACCAAGCAGACACCAGCGTACAAATTTTTTAACTTGATATACATAAAATAAGGTTGCGTCGCATAGGGTCAGCGGTAAAAAAGTATCGATTTCTAATATTTAAAGACGAGCCAAAAATTCATCGATTATACATTTTAATAGTACATTGATTACAGAATCTTTTGGTACCATGCAGACACCAGCGTACAAATTTTTTAATACGATAAACATAAAATAAGGATGCGTCGCATAGGGTCAGCGGTAAAAAAAGTATCGATTTCTAATATTTTAAGACGAGCCAAAAATTCATCGATTATACATTTTAATAGTACATTGATCACAGAACCATTTGGTACCAAACAGACACCAGCGTACAAATTTTTTAACTAGATATACATAAAATAAGGTTGCGTCGCATAGGGTCAGCGGTAAAAAAGTATGGAATTCTAATATTTTAAGACGAGCCAAAAATTCATCGATTATACATTTTAATAGTACATTGATTACAGAACTATTTGGTACCAAGCAGACAACAGCGTACAAACTTTTTCATTTGCTATACATAAATTAAGGATGCGTCGAATGGGATCAGCGGTAAAAAAGTATCGATTTCAAATATTTAAAGACGAGCCAAAAATTCATCGATTATACATTTTAATAGTACATTGATTACACAATCATTTGGTACCAAACAGACACCAGCGTACAAATTATTTAACTTGATATACATAAAATAAGGTTGCGTCGCATAGGGTCAGCGGTAAAAAAGTATCGATTTCTAATATTTTAAGACGAGCCAAAAATTCATCGATTATACATTTTAATAGTACATTGATTACAGAATCATTTGGTACCAAACAGACACCAGCGTACAAATTTTTTAATTTGATATACATCAAATAAAGTTGCGTCGAATGGGGTCAGCGGTAAAAAAGTATCGATTTCTAATATTTTAAGACGAGCCAAAAATTCATCGATTATACATTTTAATAGTACATTGATTACAGAATCTTTTGATACCTTGCAGACACCAGCGTACAAATTTTTTAACTTGATATACATAAAATAAGGTTGCGTCGCATAGGGTCAGCGGTAAAAAAGTATCGATTTCTAATATTTTAAGACGAGCCAAAAATTCATCGATTATACATTTTAATAGTACATTGATTACAGAACCATTTGGTACCAAACAGACACCAGCGTACAAATTTTTTAACTTGATATACATAAAATAAGGTTGCGTCGCATAGGGTCAGCGGTAAAAAAGTATCGATTTCTAATATTTAAAGACGAGCCAAAAATTCATCGATTATACATTTTAATAGTACATTGATTACAGAATCTTTTGGTACCATGCAGACACCAGCGTACAAATTTTTTAATACGATAAACATAAAATAAGGATGCGTCGCATAGGGTCAGCGGTAAAAAAGTATCGATTTCTAATATTTTAAGACGAGCCAAAAATTCATCGATTATACATTTTAATAGTACATTGATCACAGAACCATTTGATACCAAACAGACACCAGCGTACAAATTTTTTAACTTGATATACATAAAATAAGGTTGCGTCGCATAGGGTCAGCGGTAAAAAAGTATGGATTTCTAATATTTAAAGACGAGCCAAAAATTCATCCATTATACATTTTAATAATACATTGATTACAGAATCTTTTGATAGCATGCAGACACCAGCGTACAAATTTTTTAACTTGATATACATAAAATAAAGTTGCGTCGAATGGGGTTAGCGGTAAAAAAGTATCGATTTCAAATATTTAAAAACGAGCCGAAAATTCATCGATTATACATTTTAATAGTACATTGGTTACAGAATCATTTGGTACCAAACAGACACCAGCGTACAAATTTTTTAACTTGATATACATAAAATAAGGTTGCGTCGCATAGGGTCAGCGGTAAAAAAGTATGGATTTCTAATATTTTAAGACGAGCCAAAAATTCATCGATTATACATTTTAATAGTACATTGATTACAGAACCATTTGGTACCAAACAGACACCAGCGTACAAATTTTTTAACTTGATATACATAAAATAAGGTTGCGTCGCATGGGGTCAGCGGTAAAAAAGTATCGATTTCTAATATTTAAAGACGAGCCAAAAATTCATCCATTATACATTTTAATAGTACATTGATTACAGAATCTTTTGATACCATGCAGACACCAGCGTACAAATTTTTTAACTTGATATACATAAAATAAGGTTGCGTCGCATAGGGTCAGCGGTAAAAAAGTATCGATTTCTAATATTTTAAGACAAGCCAAAAATTCATCGATTATACATTTTAATAGTACATTGATTACAGAATCTTTTGATACCATGCAGACTCCAGCGTACAAATTTTTTAACTTGATATACATAAAATAAGGTTGCGTCGCATAGGGTCAGCGGTAAAAAAGTATCGATTTCTAATATTTTAAGACGAGCCAAAAATTCATCGATTATACATTTTAATAGTACATTGATTACAGAATCTTTTGATACCATGCAGACACCAGCGTACAAATTTTTTAACTTGATATACATAAAATAAAGTTGCGTCGAATGGGGTCAGCGGTAAAAAAGTATCGATTTCTAATATTTTAAGACGAGCCAAAAATTCATCGATTATACATTTTAATAGTACATTGATTACAGAACCATTTGGTACCAAACAGACACCTGCGTACAAATTTTTTAACTTGATATACATAAAATAAGGTTGCGTCGAATGGGGTCAGCGGTAAAAAAGTATCGATTTCAAATATTTAAAGACGAGCCAAAAATTCATCGATTATACATTTTAATAGTACATTGGTTACAGAATCATTTGGTACCAAACAGACACCAGCGTACAAATTTTTTAACTTGATATACATAAAATAAGGTTGCGTCGCATAGGGTCAGCGGTAAAAAAGTATGGATTTCTAATATTTTAAGACGAGCCAAAAATTCATCGATTATACATTTTAATAGTACATTGATTACAGAACCATTTGGTACCAAACAGACACCAGCGTACAAATTTTTTAACTTGATATACATAAAAAAAGGTTGCGTCGCATGGGGTCAGCGGTAAAAAAGTATCGATTTCTAATATTTAAAGACGAGCCAAAAATTCATCCATTATACATTTTAATAGTACATTGATTACAGAATCTTTTGGTACCAAGCAGACAACAGCGTACAAACTTTTTCATTTGCTATACATAAATTAAGGATGCGTCGAATGGGGTCAGCGGTAAAAAAGTATCGATTTCAAATATTTAAAGACGAGCCAAAAATTCATCGATTATACATTTTAATAGTACATTGATTACAGAATCTTTTGATAGCATGCAGACATCAGCGTACAAATTTTTTAACTTGATATACATAAAATAAAGTTGCGTCGAATGGAGTCAGCGGTAAAAAAGTATCGATTTCTAATATTTTAAGACGAGCCAAAAATTCATCGATTATACATTTTAATAGTACATTGATTACAGAATCATTTGGTACCAAACAGACACCAGCGTACAAATTTTTTAACTTGCTATACATAAAATAAGGTTGCGTCGCATAGGGTCAGCGGTAAAAAAGTATCGATTTCTAATATTTTAAGACGAGCCAAAAATTCATCGATTATACATTTTAATAGTACATTGATTACAGAATCTTTTGATACCATGCAGACACCAGCGTACAAATTTTTTAACTTGATATACATAAAATAAAGTTGCGTCGAATGGGGTCAGCGGTAAAAAAGTATCGATTACAAATATTTAAAGACGAGCCAAAAATTCATCGATTATACATTTTAATAGTACATTGGTTACAGAATCATTTGGTACCAAACAGACACCAGCGTACAAATTTTTTAACTTGATATACATAAAATAAAGTTGCGTCGCATAGGGTCAGCGGTAAAAAAGTATGGATTTCTAATATTTTAAGACGAGCCAAAAATTCATCGATTATACATTTTAATAGTACATTGATTACAGAATCTTTTGGTACCAAGCAGACAACAGCGTACAAACTTTTTCATTTGCTATACATAAATTAAGGATGCGTCGCATAGGGTCAGCGGTAAAAAAAGTATCGATTTCTAATATTTTAAGACGAGCCAAAAATTCATCGATTATACATTTTAATAGTACATTGATTACAGAATCTTTTGATACCATGCAGACACCAGCGTACAAATTTTTTAACTTGATATACATAAAATAAGGTTGCGTCGCATAGGGTCAGCGGTAAAAAAGTATCGATTTCTAATATTTTAAGACGAGCCAAAAATTCATCGATTATACATTTTAATAGTACATTGATTACAGAATCTTTTGATACCATGCAGACCCCAGCGTACAAATTTTTTAACTTGATATACATAAAATAAAGTTGCGTCGAATGGGGTCAGCGGTAAAAAAGTATCGATTTCAAATATTTAAAGACGAGCCAAAAATTCATCGATTATACATTTTAATAGTACATTGATTACAGAATCATTTGGTACCAAACAGACACCAGCGTACAAATTTTTTAACTTGATATACATAAAATAAGGTTGCGTCGCAAAGGATCAGCGGTAAAAAGTATCGATTTCCAATATTTTAAGACGAGCCAAAAATTCATCGATTATACATTTTAATAGTACATTGATTACAGAATCTTTTGATAGCATGCAGACACCAGCGTACAAATTTTTTAACTTGATATACATAAAATAAAGTTGCGTCGAATGGAGTCAGCGGTAAAAAAGTATCGATTTCTAATATTTTAAGACGAGCCAAAAATTCATCGATTATACATTTTAATAGTACATTGTTTACACAATCATTTGGTACCAAACAGACACCAGCGTACAAATTATTTAACTTGATATACATAAAATAAGATTGCGTCGCATAGGGTCAGCGGTAAAAAAGTATCGATTTCTAATATTTTAAGACGAGCCAAAAATTCATCGATTATACATTTTAATAGTACATTGATTACAGAATCATTTGGTACCAAATAGACACCAGCGTACAAATTTTTTAACTTGATATACATAAAATAAGATTGCGTCGCATAGGGTCAGCGGTAAAAAAGTATGGAATTCTAATATTTTAAGACGAGCCAAAAATTCATCGATTATACATTTTAATAGTACATTGATTACAGAACCATTTGGTACCAAACAGACACCAGCGTACAAATTTTTTAACTTGATATACATAAAATAAGGTTGCGTCGCATGGGGTCAGCGGTAAAAAAGTATCGATTTCTAATATTTAAAGACGAGCCAAAAATTCATCCATTATACATTTTAATAGTACATTGATTACAGAATCTTTTGGTACCAAGCAGACAACAGCGTAAAAACTTTTTCATTTGCTATACATAAATTAAGGTTGCGTCGCATAGGGTCAGCGGTAAAAAAGTATCGATTTCTAATATTTTAAGACGAGCCAAAAATTCATCGATTATACATTTTAATAGTACATTGATTACAGAACCATTTGGTACCAAACAGATACCAGCGTACAAATTTTTTAACTTGATATATATAATATGGGGTTGCGTCGCATGGGGTCAGCGGTAAAAAAGTATCGATTTCTAATATTTAAAGACGAGCCAAAAATTCATCGATTATACATTTTAATAGTACATTGGTTACAGAATCATTTGGTACCAAACAGACACCAGCGTACAAATTTTTTAACTTGATATACATAAAATAAGGTTGCGTCGCATGGGGTCAGCGGTAAAAAAGTATCGATTTCTAATATTTAAAGACGAGCCAAAAATTCATCCATTATACATTTTAATAGTACATTGATTACAGAATCTTTTGGTACCAAGCAGACACCAGCGTACAAATTTTTTAACTTGATATACATAAAATAAGGTTGCGTCGCATAGGGTCAGCGGTAAAAAAGTATCGATTTCTAATATTTTAAGACGAGCCAAAAATTCATCGATTATACATTTTAATAGTACATTGATTACAGAATCTTTTGATACCATGCAGACATCAGCGTACAAATTTTTTAACTTGATATACAAAAAATAAAGTTGCGTCGAGTAGGGTCAGCGGTAAAAAAGTATCGATTTCTAATATTTTAAGACGAGCCAAAAATTCATCGATTATACATTTTAATAGTACATTGATTACAGAACCATTTGGTACCATGCAGACACCAGCGTACAAATTTTTTAACTTGATATACATAAATTAAGGATGCGTCGCATAGGGTCAGCGGTAAAAAAGTATCGATTTCTAATATTTTAAGACGAGCCAAAAATTCATCGATTATACATTTTAATAGTACATTGATTACACAATCATTTGGTACCAAACAGACACCAGCGTACAAATTATTTAACTTGATATACATAAAATAAAGTTGCGTCGAATGGGGTCAGCGGTAATCGATTTCTAATATTTTAAGACGAGCCAAAAATTCATCGATTATACATTTTAATAGTACATTGATTACAGAATCTTTTGGTACCAAGCAGACACCAGCGTACAAATTTTTTAACTTGATATACATAAAATAAGGTTGCGTCGCATAGGGTCAGCGGTAAAAAAGTAT
Organism: Prenolepis imparis; assembly: GCF_030444845.1. NCBI lineage: Eukaryota > Metazoa > Arthropoda > Insecta > Hymenoptera > Formicidae > Prenolepis > Prenolepis imparis. The sequence goes on from NW_028141317.1 coordinate 29,614, forward strand.
CGATTTCTAATATTTTAAGACGAGCCAAAAATTCATCGATTATACATTTTAATAGTACATTGATTACAGAATCTTTTGATACCATGCAGACATCAGCGTACAAATTTTTTAACTTGATATACAAAAAATAAAGTTGCGTCGAGTAGGGTCAGCGGTAAAAAAGTATCGATTTCTAATATTTTAAGACGAGCCAAAAATTCATCGATTATACATTTTAATAGTACATTGATTACAGAACCATTTGGTACCATGCAGACACCAGCGTACAAATTTTTTAACTTGATATACATAAATTAAGGATGCGTCGCATAGGGTCAGCGGTAAAAAAGTATCGATTTCTAATATTTTAAGACGAGCCAAAAATTCATCGATTATACATTTTAATAGTACATTGATTACACAATCATTTGGTACCAAACAGACACCAGCGTACAAATTATTTAACTTGATATACATAAAATAAAGTTGCGTCGAATGGGGTCAGCGGTAATCGATTTCTAATATTTTAAGACGAGCCAAAAATTCATCGATTATACATTTTAATAGTACATTGATTACAGAATCTTTTGATACCATGCAGACACCAGCGTACAAATTTTTTAACTTGATATACATAAAATAAGGTTGCGTCGCATAGGGTCAGCGGTAAAAAAGTATCGATTTCTAATATTTTAAGACGAGCCAAAAATTCATCGATTATACATTTTAATAGTACATTGATTACAGAATCTTTTGGTACCAAGCAGACAACAGCGTACAAACTTTTTCATTTGCTATACATAAATTAAGGATGCGTCGCATAGGGTCAGCGGTAAAAAAAGTATCGATTTCAAATATTTAAAGACGAGCCAAAAATTCATCGATTATACATTTTAATAGTACATTGGTTACAGAATCATTTGGTACCAAACAGACACCAGCGTACAAATTTTTTAACTTGATATACATAAAATAAGGTTGCGTCGCATAGGGTCAGCGGTAAAAAAGTATGGATTTCTAATATTTTAAGACGAGCCAAAAATTCATCGATTATACATTTTAATAGTACATTGATTACAGAATCTTTTGATACCATGCAGACACCAGCGTACAAATTTTTTAACTTGATATACATAAAATAAAGTTGCGTCGAATGGGGTCAGCGGTAAAAAAGTATCGATTACAAATATTTAAAGACGAGCCAAAAATTCATCGATTATACATTTTAATAGTACATTGGTTACAGAATCATTTGGTACCAAACAGACACCAGCGTACAAATTTTTTAACTTGATATACATAAAATAAAGTTGCGTCGCATAGGGTCAGCGGTAAAAAAGTATGGATTTCTAATATTTTAAGACGAGCCAAAAATTCATCGATTATACATTTTAATAGTACATTGATTACAGAATCTTTTGGTACCAAGCAGACAACAGCGTACAAACTTTTTCATTTGCTATACATAAATTAAGGATGCGTCGCATAGGGTCAGCGGTAAAAAAAGTATCGATTTCTAATATTTTAAGACGAGCCAAAAATTCATCGATTATACATTTTAATAGTACATTGATTACAGAATCTTTTGATACCATGCAGACACCAGCGTACAAATTTTTTAACTTGATATACATAAAATAAGGTTGCGTCGCATAGGGTCAGCGGTAAAAAAGTATCGATTTCTAATATTTTAAGACGAGCCAAAAATTCATCGATTATACATTTTAATAGTACATTGATTACAGAATCTTTTGATACCATGCAGACCCCAGCGTACAAATTTTTTAACTTGATATACATAAAATAAAGTTGCGTCGAATGGGGTCAGCGGTAAAAAAGTATCGATTTCAAATATTTAAAGACGAGCCAAAAATTCATCGATTATACATTTTAATAGTACATTGATTACAGAATCATTTGGTACCAAACAGACACCAGCGTACAAATTTTTTAACTTGATATACATAAAATAAGGTTGCGTCGCAAAGGATCAGCGGTAAAAAGTATCGATTTCCAATATTTTAAGACGAGCCAAAAATTCATCGATTATACATTTTAATAGTACATTGATTATAGAATCTTTTGATAGCATGCAGACACCAGCGTACAAATTTTTTAACTTGATATACATAAAATAAAGTTGCGTCGAATGGAGTCAGCGGTAAAAAAGTATCGATTTCTAATATTTTAAGACGAGCCAAAAATTCATCGATTATACATTTTAATAGTACATTGTTTACACAATCATTTGGTACCAAACAGACACCAGCGTACAAATTATTTAACTTGATATACATAAAATAAGATTGCGTCGCATAGGGTCAGCGGTAAAAAAGTATGGAATTCTAATATTTTAAGACGAGCCAAAAATTCATCGATTATACATTTTAATAGTACATTGATTACAGAACCATTTGGTACCAAACAGACACCAGCGTACAAATTTTTTAACTTGATATACATAAAATAAGGTTGCGTCGCATGGGGTCAGCGGTAAAAAAGTATCGATTTCTAATATTTAAAGACGAGCCAAAAATTCATCCATTATACATTTTAATAGTACATTGATTACAGAATCTTTTGGTACCAAGCAGACAACAGCGTACAAACTTTTTCATTTGCATAAATTAAGGATGCGTCGAATGGGGTCAGCGGTAAAAAAGTATCGATTTCAAATATTTAAAGACGAGCCAAAAATTCATCGATTATACATTTTAATAGTACATTGATTACAGAATCTTTTGATAGCATGCAGACATCAGCGTACAAATTTTTTAACTTGATATACATAAAATAAAGTTGCGTCGAATGGAGTCAGCGGTAAAAAAGTATCGATTTCTAATATTTTAAGACGAGCCAAAAATTCATCGATTATACATTTTAATAGTACATTGATTACAGAATCATTTGGTACCAAACAGACACCAGCGTACAAATTTTTTAACTTGATATACATAAAATAAGGTTGCGTCGCATAGGGTCAGCGGTAAAAAAGTATCGATTTCTAATATTTTAAGACGAGCCAAAAATTCATCGATTATACATTTTAATAGTACATTGATTACAGAATCTTTTGATACCATGCAGACACCAGCGTACAAATTTTTTAACTTGATATACATAAAATAAAGTTGCGTCGAATGGGGTCAGCGGTAAAAAAGTATCGATTACAAATATTTAAAGACGAGCCAAAAATTCATCGATTATACATTTTAATAGTACATTGGTTACAGAATCATTTGGTACCAAACAGACACCAGCGTACAAATTTTTTAACTTGATATACATAAAATAAAGTTGCGTCGCATAGGGTCAGCGGTAAAAAAGTATGGATTTCTAATATTTTAAGACGAGCCAAAAATTCATCGATTATACATTTTAATAGTACATTGATTACAGAATCTTTTGGTACCAAGCAGACAACAGCGTACAAACTTTTTCATTTGCTATACATAAATTAAGGATGCGTCGCATAGGGTCAGCGGTAAAAAAAGTATCGATTTCTAATATTTTAAGACGAGCCAAAAATTCATCGATTATACATTTTAATAGTACATTGATTACAGAATCTTTTGATACCATGCAGACACCAGCGTACAAATTTTTTAACTTGATATACATAAAATAAGGTTGCGTCGCATAGGGTCAGCGGTAAAAAAGTATCGATTTCTAATATTTTAAGACGAGCCAAAAATTCATCGATTATACATTTTAATAGTACATTGATTACAGAATCTTTTGATACCATGCAGACCCCAGCGTACAAATTTTTTAACTTGATATACATAAAATAAAGTTGCGTCGAATGGGGTCAGCGGTAAAAAAGTATCGATTTCAAATATTTAAAGACGAGCCAAAAATTCATCGATTATACATTTTAATAGTACATTGATTACAGAATCATTTGGTACCAAACAGACACCAGCGTACAAATTTTTTAACTTGATATACATAAAATAAGGTTGCGTCGCAAAGGATCAGCGGTAAAAAGTATCGATTTCCAATATTTTAAGACGAGCCAAAAATTCATCGATTATACATTTTAATAGTACATTGATTATAGAATCTTTTGATAGCATGCAGACACCAGCGTACAAATTTTTTAACTTGATATACATAAAATAAAGTTGCGTCGAATGGAGTCAGCGGTAAAAAAGTATCGATTTCTAATATTTTAAGACGAGCCAAAAATTCATCGATTATACATTTTAATAGTACATTGTTTACACAATCATTTGGTACCAAACAGACACCAGCGTACAAATTATTTAACTTGATATACATAAAATAAGATTGCGTCGCATAGGGTCAGCGGTAAAAAAGTATGGAATTCTAATATTTTAAGACGAGCCAAAAATTCATCGATTATACATTTTAATAGTACATTGATTACAGAACCATTTGGTACCAAACAGACACCAGCGTACAAATTTTTTAACTTGATATACATAAAATAAGGTTGCGTCGCATGGGGTCAGCGGTAAAAAAGTATCGATTTCTAATATTTAAAGACGAGCCAAAAATTCATCCATTATACATTTTAATAGTACATTGATTACAGAATCTTTTGGTACCAAGCAGACAACAGCGTACAAACTTTTTCATTTGATATACATAAAATAAAGTTGCGTCGAATGGGGTCAGCGGTAAAAAAGTATGGAATTCTAATATTTTAAGACGAGCCAAAAATTCATCGATTATATATTTTAATAGTACATTGATTACAGAACCATTTGGTACCAAACAGACACCAGCGTACAAATTTTTTAACTTGATATACATAAAATAAGGTTGCGTCGCATGGGGTCAGCGGTAAAAAAGTATCGATTTCTAATATTTAAAGACGAGCCAAAAATTCATCCATTATACATTTTAATAGTACATTGATTACAGAATCTTTTGGTACCAAGCAGACAACAGCGTAAAAACTTTTTCATTTGCTATACATAAATTAAGGTTGCGTCGCATAGGGTCAGCGGTAAAAAAGTATCGATTTCTAATATTTTAAGACGAGCCAAAAATTCATCGATTATACATTTTAATAGTACATTGATTACAGAATTTGGTACCAAACAGATACCAGCGTACAAATTTTTTAACTTGATATATATAATATGGGGTTGCGTCGCATGGGGTCAGCGGTAAAAAAGTATCGATTTCTAATATTTAAAGACGAGCCAAAAATTCATCCATTATACATTTTAATAATACATTGATTACAGAATCTTTTGGTACCAAGCAGACAACAGCGTACAAACTTTTTCATTTGCTATACATAAATTAAGGATGCGTCGCATAGGGTCAGCGGTAAAAAAGTATCGATTTCTAATATTTTAAGACGAGCCAAAAATTCATCGATTATACATTTTAATAGTACATTGATTACAGAATCTTTTGATACCATGCAGACACCAGCGTACAAATTTTTTAACTTGATATACATAAAATAAGGTTGCGTCGCATAGGGTCAGCGGTAAAAAAATATCGATTTCTAATATTTTAAGACGAGCCAAAAATTCATCGATTATACATTTTAATAGTACATTGATTACAGAACCATTTGGTACCAAACAGACACCTGCGTACAAATTTTTTAACTTGATATACATAAAATAAGGTTGCGTCGCATGAGGTCAGCGGTAAAAAAGTATCGATTTCTAATATTTAAAGACGAGCCAAAAATTCATCCATTATACATTTTAATAGTACATTGATTACAGAATCTTTTGGTACCAAGCAGACAACAACATACAAACTTTTTCATTTGCTATACATAAATTAAGGATGCGTCGCATAGGGTCAGCGGTAAAAAAGTATCGATTTCTAATATTTTAAGACGAGCCAAAAATTCATCCATTATACATTTTAATAATACATTGATTACAGAATCTTTTGATACCATGCAGACACCAGCGTACAAATTTTTTAACTTGATATACATAAAATAAAGTTGCGTCGAATGTGGTCAGCGGTAAAAAAGTATCGATTTCAAATATTTAAAGACGAGCCAAAAATTCATCGATTATACATTTTAATAGTACATTGATTACACAATCATTTGGTACCATGCAGACACCAGCGTACAAATTTTTTAACTTGATATACATAAAATAAAGTTGTGTCGAATGGGGTCAGCGGTAAAAAAGTATCGATTTCAAATATTTAAAGACGAGCCAAAAATTCATCGATTATACATTTTAATAGTACATTGGTTACAGAATCATTTGGTACCAAACAGACACCAGCGTACAAATTTTTTAACTTGATATACATAAAATAAGGTTGCGTCGCATGGGGTCAGCGGTAAAAAAGTATCGATTTCTAATATTTAGAGACGAGCCAAAAATTCATCCATTATACATTTTAATAGTACATTGATTACAGAATCTTTTGGTACCAAGCAGACACCAGCGTACAAATTTTTTAACTTGATATACATAAAATAAGGTTGCGTCGCATAGGGTCAGCGGTAAAAAAGTATCGATTTCTAATATTTTAAGACGAGCCAAAAATTCATCGATTATACATTTTAATAGTACATTGATTACAGAATCTTTTGATACCATGCAGACATCAGCGTACAAATTTTTTAACTTGATATACAAAAAATAAAGTTGCGTCGAGTAGGGTCAGCGGTAAAAAAGTATCGATTTCTAATATTTTAAGACGAGCCAAAAATTCATCGATTATACATTTTAATAGTACATTGATTACAGAACCATTTGGTACCATGCAGACACCAGCGTACAAATTTTTTAACTTGATATACATAAATTAAGGATGCGTCGCATAGGGTCAGCGGTAAAAAAATATCGATTTCTAATATTTTAAGACGAGTCAAAAATTCATCGATTATACATTTTAATAGTACATTGATTACAGAACCATTTGGTACCAAACAGACACCAGCGTACAAATTTTTTAACTTGATATACATAAAATAAGGTTGCGTCGCATGGGGTAAAAAAGTATCGATTTCTAATATTTAAAGACGAGCCAAAAATTCATCGATTATACATTTTAATAGTACATTGATTACAGAATCTTTTGATACCATGCAGACTCCAGCGTACAAATTTTTTAACTTGATATACATAAAATAAGGTTGCGTCGCATAGGGTCAGCGGTAAAAAAGTATCGATTTCTAATATTTTAAGACGAGCCAAAAATTCATCGATTATACATTTTAATAGTACATTGATTACAGAATCTTTTGATACCATGCAGACACCAGCGTACAAATTTTTTAACTTGATATACATAAAATAAAGTTGCGTCGAATGGGGTCAGCGGTAAAAAAGTATCGATTTCTAATATTTTAAGACGAGCCAAAAATTCATCGATTATACATTTTAATAGTACATTGATTACAGAACCATTTGGTACCAAACAGACACCTGCGTACAAATTTTTTAACTTGATATACATAAAATAAGGTTGCGTCGAATGAGGTCAGCGGTAAAAAAGTATCGATTTCAAATATTTAAAGACGAGCCAAAAATTCATCGATTATACATTTTAATAGTACATTGATTACAGAACCATTTGGTACCAAACAGACACCAGCGTACAAATTTTTTAACTTGATATACATAAAATAAGGTTGCGTCGCATGGGGTCAGCGGTAAAAAAGTATCGATTTCTAATATTTAAAGACGAGCCAAAAATTCATCCATTATACATTTTAATAGTACATTGATTACAGAATCTTTTGGTACCAAGCAGACAACAGCGTACAAACTTTTTCATTTGCTATACATAAATTAAGGATGCGTCGAATGGGGTCAGCGGTAAAAAAGTATCGATTTCAAATATTTAAAGACGAGCCAAAAATTCATCGATTATACATTTTAATAGTACATTGATTACAGAATCTTTTGATAGCATGCAGACATCAGCGTACAAATTTTTTAACTTGATATACATAAATTAAGGATGCGTCGCATAGGGTCAGCGGTAAAAAAGTATCGATTTCTAATATTTTAAGACGAGCCAAAAATTCATCGATTATACATTTTAATAGTACATTGATTACAGAACCATTTGGTACCAAACAGACACCAGCGTACAAATTTTTTAACTTGATATACATAAAATAAAGTTGCGTCGAATGGGGTCAGCGGTAAAAAAGTATAGATTTCTAATATTTTAAGACGAGCCAAAAATTCGATTATACATATTTTAAGACGAGCCAAAAAATCGATTATACATTTTAATAGTACATTGATTATAGAATCATTTGGTACCAAACAGACACCAGCGTACAAATTTTTTAACTTGATATACATAAAATAAGGTTGCGTCGCAAAGGATCAGCGGTAAAAAGTATCGATTTCCAATATTTTAAGACGAGCCAAAAATTCATCGATTATACATTTTAATAGTACATTGATTACAGAATCTTTTGATAGCATGCAGACACCAGCGTACAAATTTTTTAACTTGATATACATAAAATAAATTTGCGTCGAATGGAGTCAGCGGTAAAAAAGTATCGATTTCTAATATTTTAAGACGAGCCAAAAATTCATCGATTATACATTTTAATAGTACATTGATTACAGAACCATTTGGTACCAAACAGACACCTGCGTACAAATTTTTTAACTTGATATACATAAAATAAGGTTGCGTCGCATGAGGTCAGCGGTAAAAAAGTATCGATTTCTAATATTTAAAGACGAGCCAAAAATTCATCCATTATACATTTTAATAGTACATTGATTACAGAATCTTTTGGTACCAAGCAGACAACAGCATACAAACTTTTTCATTTGCTATACATAAATTAAGGATGCGTCGCATAGGGTCAGCGGTAAAAAAGTATCGATTTCTAATATTTTAAGACGAGCCAAAAATTCATCGATTATACATTTTAATAGTACATTGATTACAGAACCATTTGGTACCAAACAGACACCAGCGTACAAATTTTTTAACTTGATATACATAAAATAAAGTTGCGTCGAATGGGGTCAGCGGTAAAAAAGTATAGATTTCTAATATTTTAAGACGAGCCAAAAATTCGATTATACATATTTTAAGACGAGCCAAAAAATCGATTATACATTTTAATAGTACATTGATTATAGAATCATTTGGTACCAAACAGACACCAGCGTACAAATTTTTTAACTTGATATACATAAAATAAAGTTGCGTCGAATGGGGTCAGCGGTAAAAAAGTATCGATTACAAATATTTAAAGACGAGCCAAAAATTCATCGATTATACATTTTAATAGTACATTGATTACAGAATCATTTGGTACCAAACAGACACCAGCGTACAAATTTTTTAACTTGCTATACATAAAATAAGGTTGCGTCGCATAGGGTCAGCGGTAAAAAAGTATGGATTTCTAATATTTTAAGACGAGCCAAAAATTTATCGATTATACATTTTAATAGTACATTGATTACAGAACCATTTGGTACCAAACAGACACCAGCGTACAAATTTTTTAACTTGATATACATAAAATAAAGTTGCGTCGAATGGGGTCAGCGGTAAAAAAGTATCGATTTCTAATATTTTAAGACGAGCCAAAAATTCATCGATTATACATTTTAATAGTACATTGATTACAGAACCATTTGGTACCAAACAGACACCTGCGTACAAATTTTTTAACTTGATATACATAAAATAAGGTTGCGTCGCATGAGGTCAGCGGTAAAAAAGTATCGATTACAAATATTTAAAGACGAGCCAAAAATTCATCGATTATACATTTTAATAGTACATTGATTACAGAATCATTTGGTACCAAACAGACACCTGCGTACAAATTTTTTAACTTGATATACATAAAATAAGGTTGCGTCGCATGAGGTCAGCGGTAAAAAAGTATCGATTTCTAATATTTTAAGACGAGCCAAAAATTCATCGATTATACATTTTAATAGTACATTGATTACAGAACCATTTGGTACCAAACAGACACCTGCGTACAAATTTTTTAACTTGATATACATAAAATAAAGTTGCGTCGAATGGGGTCAGCGGTAAAAAAGTATCGATTACAAATATTTAAAGACGAGCCAAAAATTCATCGATTATACATTTTAATAGTACATTGATTACAGAATCATTTGGTACCAAACAGACACCAGCGTACAAATTTTTTAACTTGCTATACATAAAATAAGGTTGCGTCGCATAGGGTCAGCGGTAAAAAAGTATGGATTTCTAATATTTTAAGACGAGCCAAAAATTTATCGATTATACATTTTAATAGTACATTGATTACAGAACCATTTGGTACCAAACAGACACCAGCGTACAAATTTTTTAACTTGATATACATAAAATAAAGTTGCGTCGAATGGGGTCAGCGGTAAAAAAGTATCGATTTCTAATATTTTAAGACGAGCCAAAAATTCATCGATTATACATTTTAATAGTACATTGATTACAGAACCATTTGGTACCAAACAGACACCAGCGTACAAATTTTTTAACTTGATATACATAAAATAAGGTTGCGTCGCATGGGGTCAGCGGTAAAAAAGTATCGATTTCTAATATTTAAAGACGAGCCAAAAATTCATCCATTATACATTTTAATAGTACATTGATTACAGAATCTTTTGGTACCAAGCAGACAACAGCGTACAAACTTTTTCATTTGCTATACATAAATTAAGGATGCGTCGAATGGGGTCAGCGGTAAAAAAGTATCGATTTCAAATATTTAAAGACGAGCCAAAAATTCATCGATTATACATTTTAATAGTACATTGATTACAGAATCTTTTGATAGCATGCAGACATCAGCGTACAAACTTTTTCATTTGCTATACATAAATTAAGGATGCGTCGCATAGGGTCAGCGGTAAAAAAGTATCGATTTCTAATATTTTAAGACGAGCCAAAAATTCATCGATTATACATTTTAATAGTACATTGATTACAGAACCATTTGGTACCAAACAGACACCAGCGTACAAATTTTTTAACTTGATATATATAAAATAAAGTTGCGTCGAATGGGGTCAGCGGTAAAAAAGTATAGATTTCTAATATTTTAAGACGAGCCAAAAATTCATCGATTATACATTTTAATAGTACATTGATTACAGAATCATTTGGTACCAAACAGACACCAGCGTACAAATTTTTTAACTTGATATACATAAAATAAGGTTGCGTCGCAAAGGATCAGCGGTAAAAAGTATCGAATTCCAATATTTTAAGACGATCCAAAAATTCATCGATTATACATTTTAATAGTACATTGATTACAGAATCTTTTGATAGCATGCAGACACCAGCGTACAAATTTTTTAACTTGATATACATAAAATAAAGTTGCGTCGAATGGAGTCAGCGGTAAAAAAGTATCGATTTCTAATATTTTAAGACGAGCCAAAAATTCATCGATTATACATTTTAATAGTACATTGTTTACACAATCATTTGGTACCAAACAGACACCAGCGTACAAATTATTTAACTTGATATACATAAAATAAGGTTGCATCGCATAGGGTCAGCGGTAAAAAAGTATCGATTTCTAATATTTTAAGACGAGCCAAAAATTCATCGATTATACATTTTAATAGTACATTGATTACAGAATCTTTTGATACCATGCAGACACCAGCGTACAAATTTTTTAACTTGATATACATAAAATAAAGTTGCGTCGAATGGGGTCAGCGGTAAAAAAGTATCGATTACAAATATTTAAAGACGAGCCAAAAATTCATCGATTATACATTTTAATAGTACATTGATTACCGAATCATTTGGTACCAAGCAGACAACAGCGTACAAACTTTTTCATTTGCTATACATAAATTAAGGTTGCGTCGCATGGGGTCAGCGGTAAAAAAGTATCGATTTCTAATATTTAAAGACGAGCCAAAAATTCATCCATTATACATTTTAATAGTACATTGATTACAGAATCTTTTGGTACCAAGCAGACAACAGCGTACAAACTTTTTCATTTGCTATACATAAATTAAGGATGCGTCGAATGGGGTCAGCGGTAAAAAAGTATCGATTTCAAATATTTAAAGACGAGCCAAAAATTCATCGATTATACATTTTAATAGTACATTGATTACACAATCATTTGGTACCAAACAGACACCAGCGTACAAATTATTTAACTTGATATACATAAAATAAGGTTGCGTCGCATAGGGTCAGCGGTAAAAAAGTATCGATTTCTAATATTTTAAGACGAGCCAAAAATTCATCGATTATACATTTTAATAGTACTCGTACATTGATTACAGAATCTTTTGATACCATGCAGACACCAGCGTACAAATTTTTTAACTTGATATACATAAAATAAGGTTGCGTCGCATAGGGTCAGCGATAAAAAAGTATCGATTTCTAATATTTTAAGACGAGCCAAAAATTCATCGATTATACATTTTAATAGTACATTGATTACAGAATCTTTTGATACCATGCAGACACCAGCGTACAAATTTTTTAATTTGATATACATAAAATAAAGTTGCGTCGAATGGGGTCAGCGGTAAAAAAGTATAGATTTCTAATATTTTAAGACGCGCCAAAAATTCATCGATTATACATTTTAATAGTACATTGATTACAGAACCATTTGGTACCAAACAGACACCTGCGTACAAATTTTTTAACTTGATATACATAAATTAAGGATGCGTCGCATAGGGTCAGCGGTAAAAAAGTATCGATTACTAATATTTTAAGACGAGCCAAAAATTCATCGATTATACATTTTAATAGTACATTGATTACAGAACCATTTGGTACCAAACAGACACCAGCGTACAAATTTTTTAACTTGATATACATAAAATAAAGTTGCGTCAAATGGGGTCAGCGGTAAGAAAGTATAGATTTCTAATATTTTAAGACGCGCCAAAAATTCATCGATTATACATTTTAATAGTACATTGATTACAGAACCATTTGGTACCATGCAGACACCAGCGTACAAATTTTTTAACTTGATATACATAAAATAAAGTTGCGTCGAATGGGGTCAGCGGTAAAAAAGTATCGATTTCTAATATTTTAAGACGAGCCAAAAATTCATCGATTATACATTTTAATAGTACATTGATTACACAATCATTTGGTACCAAACAGACACCAGCGTACAAATTTTTTAACTTGATATACATAAAATAAGGTTGCGTCGCATAGGGTCAGCGATAAAAAAGTATCGATTTCTAATATTTTAAGACGAGCCAAAAATTCATCGATTATACATTTTAATAGTACATTGATTACACAATCATTTGATACCATGCAGACACCAGCGTACAAATTTTTTAACTTGATATACATAAAATAAAGTTGCGTCGAATGGGGTCAGCGGTAAAAAAGTATCGATTTCTAATATTTTAAGACGAGCCAAAAATTCATCGATTATACATTTTAATAGTACATTGATTACAGAACCATTTGGTACCAAACAGACACCTGCGTACAAATTTTTTAACTTGATATACATAAATTAAGGATGCGTCGCATAGGGTCAGCGGTAAAAAAGTATCGATTACTAATATTTTAAGACAAGCCAAAAATTCATCGATTATACATTTTAATAGTACATTGATTACACAATCATTTGGTACCAAACAGACACCAGCGTACAAATTATTTAACTTGATATACATAAAATAAGGTTGCGTCGCATAGGGTCGGCGGTAAAAAAGTATCGATTTCTAATATTTTAAGACGAGCCAAAAATTCATCGATTATACATTTTAATAGTACATTGATTACACAATCATTTGGTACCAAACAGACACCAGCGTACAAATTATTTAACTTGATATACATAAAAGGTTGCGTCGCATGAGGTCAGCGGTAAAAAAGTATCGATTTCTAATATTTAAAGACGAGCCAAAAATTCATCCATTATACATTTTAATAGTACATTGATTACAGAATCTTTTGGTACCAAGCAGACAACAGCATACAAACTTTTTCATTTGCTATACATAAATTAAGGATGCGTCGCATAGGGTCAGCGGTAAAAAAGTATAGATTTCTAATATTTTAAGACGAGCCAAAAATTCATCGATTATACATTTTAATAGTACATTGATTACAGAACCATTTGGTACCAAACAGACACCAGCGTACAAATTTTTTAACTTGATATACATAAAATAAAGTTGCGTCGAATGGGGTCAGCGGTAAAAAAGTATAGATTTCTAATATTTTAAGACGAGCCAAAAATTCATCGATTATACATTTTAATAGTACATTGATTACAGAACCATTTGGTACCATGCAGACACCAGCGTACAAATTTTTTAACTTGATATACATAAAATAAGGTTGCGTCGCATGGGGTCAGCGGTAAAAAAGTATCGATTTCTAATATTTAAAGACGAGCAAAAAATTCATCCATTATACATTTTAATAATACATTGATTACAGAATCTTTTGATACCATGCAGACACCAGCGTACAAATTTTTTAACTTGATATACATAAAATAAAGTTGCGTCGAATGGGGTCAGCGGTAAAAAAGTATCGATTTCAAATATTTAAAGACGAGCCAAAAATTCATCGATTATACATTTTAATAGTACATTGATTACACAATCATTTGGTACCATGCAGACACCAGCGTACAAATTTTTTAACTTGATATACATATAATAAAGTTGCGTCGAATGGGGTCAGCGGTAAAAAAGTATCGATTTCAAATATTTAAAGACGAGCCAAAAATTCATCGATTATACATTTTAATAATACATTGGTTACAGAATCATTTGGTACCAAACAGACACTAGCGTACAAATTTTTTAACTTGATATACATAAAATAAGGTTGCGTCGCATAGGGTCAGCGGTAAAAAAGTATGGATTTCTAATATTTTAAGACGAGCCAAAAATTCATCGATTATACATTTTAATAGTACATTGATTACAGAATCTTTTGATACCATGCAGACACCAGCGTACAAATTTTTTAACTTGATATACATAAAATAAGGTTGCGTCGCATAGGGTCAGCGGTAAAAAAGTATCGATTTCTAATATTTTAAGACGAGTCAAAAATTCATCGATTATACATTTTAATAGTACATTGATTACAGAATCTTTTGATACCATGCAGACACCAGCGTACAAATTTTTTAACTTGATATACATAAAATAAAGTTGCGTCGAATGGGGTCAGCGGTAAAAAAGTATCGATTTCTAATATTTTAAGACGAGCCAAAAATTCATCGATTATACATTTTAATAGTACATTGATTACAGAACCATTTGGTACCAAACAGACACCTGCGTACAAATTTTTTAACTTGATATACATAAAATAAGGTTGCGTCGCATGAGGTCAGCGGTAAAAAAGTATCGATTTCTAATATTTAAAGACGAGCCAAAAATTCATCCATTATACATTTTAATAGTACATTGATTACAGAATCTTTTGGTACCAAGCAGACAACAGCATACAAACTTTTTCATTTGCTATACATAAATTAAGGATGCGTCGCATAGGGTCAGCGGTAAAAAAGTATCGATTTCTAATATTTTAAGACGAGCCAAAAATTCATCGATTATACATTTTAATAGTACATTGATTACAGAACCATTTGGTACCAAACAGACACCAGCGTACAAATTTTTTAACTTGATATACATAAAATAAAGTTGCGTCGAATAGGGTCAGCGGTAAAAAAGTATCGATTTCTAATATTTTAAGACGAGCCAAAAATTCATCGATTATACATTTTAATAGTACATTGATTACAGAACCATTTGGTACCAAACAGACACCTGCGTACATATTTTTTAACTTGATATACATAAATTAAGGATGCGTCGCATAGGGTCAGCGGTAAAAAAGTATCGATTACTAATATTTTAAGACGAGCCAAAAATTCATCGATTATACATTTTAATAGTACATTGATTACAGAACCATTTGGTACCAAACAGACACCAGCGTAAAAATTTTTTAACTTGATATACATAAAATAAAGTTGCGTCGAATAGGGTCAGCGGTAAAAAAGTATCGATTTCTAATATTTTAAGACGAGCCAAAAATTCATCGATTATACATTTTAATAGTACATTGATTACAGAACCATTTGGTACCAAACAGACACCTGCGTACATATTTTTTAACTTGATATACATAAATTAAGGATGCGTCGCATAGGGTCAGCGGTAAAAAAGTATCGATTACTAATATTTTAAGACGAGCCAAAAATTCATCGATTATACATTTTAATAGTACATTGATTACAGAACCATTTGGTACCAAACAGACACCAGCGTACAAATTTTTTAACTTGATATACATAAAATAAAGTTGCGTCGAATGGGGTCAGCGGTAAGAAAGTATAGATTTCTAATATTTAAAGACGAGCCAAAAATTCATCGATTATACATTTTAATAGTACATTGGTTACAGAATCATTTGGTACCAAACAGACACCAGCGTACAAATTTTTTAACTTGATATACATAAAATAAGGTTGCGTCGCATAGGGTCAGCGGTAAAAAAGTATGGATTTCTAATATTTTAAGACGAGCCAAAAATTCATCGATTATACATTTTAATAGTACATTGATTACAGAATCTTTTGATACCATGCAGACTCCAGCGTACAAATTTTTTAACTTGATATACATAAAATAAGGTTGCGTCGCATAGGGTCAGCGGTAAAAAAGTATCGATTTCTAATATTTTAAGACGAGCCAAAAATTCATCGATTATACATTTTAATAGTACATTGATTACAGAATCTTTTGATGCCATGCAGACACCAGCGTACAAATTTTTTAACTTGATATACATAAAATAAAGTTGCGTTGAATGGGGTCAGCGATAAAAAAGTATCGATTTCTAATATTTTAAGACGAGCCAAAAATTCATCGATTATACATTTTAATAGTACATTGATTACAGAATCTTTTGATACCATGCAGACACCAGCGTACAAATTTTTTAACTTGATATACATAAAATAAGGTTGCGTCGCATAGGGTCAGCGGTAAAAAAGTATCGATTTCTAATATTTTAAGACGAGCCAAAAATTCATCGATTATACATTTTAATAGTACATTGATTACAGAATCTTTTGATACCATGCAGACACCAGCGTACAAATTTTTTAACTTGATATACATAAAATAAAGTTGCGTCGAATGGGGTCAGCGGTAAAAAAGTATCGATTTCTAATATTTTAAGACGAGCCAAAAATTCCTCGATTATACATTTTAATAGTACATTGATTACAGAATCTTTTGATACCATGCAGACACCAGCGTACAAATTTTTTAACTTGATATACATAAAATAAAGTTGCGTCGAATGGGGTCAGCGGTAAAAAAGTATCGATTTCTAATATTTTAAGACGAGCCAAAAATTCATCGATTATACATTTTAATAGTACATTGATTACAGAACCATTTGGTACCAAACAGACACCTGCGTACAAATTTTTTAACTTGATATACATAAAATAAGGTTGCGTCGCATGAGGTCAGCGGTAAAAAAGTATCGATTTCTAATATTTTAAGACGAGCCAAAAATTCATCGATTATACATTTTAATAGTACATTGATTACAGAACCATTTGGTACCAAACAGACACCAGCGTACAAATTTTTTAACTTGATATACATAAAATAAAGTTGCGTCGAATGGGGTCAGCGGTAAGAAAGTATAGATTTCTAATATTTTAAGACGAGCCAAAAATTCATCGATTATAAATTTTAATAGTACATTGATTACAGAACCATTTGGTACCATGCAGACACCAGCGTACAAATTTTTTAACTTGATATACATAAAATAAAGTTGCGTCGAATGGGGTCAGCGGTAAAAAAGTATCGATTTCTAATATTTTAAGACGAGCCAAAAATTCATCGATTATACATTTTAATAGTACATTGGTTACAGAATCATTTGGTACCAAACAGACACCAGCGTACAAATTTTTTAACTTGATATACATAAAATAAGGTTGCGTCGCATAGGGTCAGCGGTAAAAAAGTATGGATTTCTAATATTTTAAGACGAGCCAAAAATTCATCGATTATACATTTTAATAGTACATTGATTACAGAATCTTTTGATACCATGCAGACACCAGCGTACAAATTTTTTAACTTGATATACATAAAATAAAGTTGCGTCGAATGGGGTCAGCGGTAAAAAAGTATCGATTTCTAATATTTTAAGACGAGCCAAAAATTCATCGATTATACATTTTAATAGTACATTGATTACAGAACCATTTGGTACCAAACAGACACCTGCGTACAAATTTTTTAACTTGATATACATAAAATAAGGTTGCGTCGCATGAGGTCAGCGGTAAAAAAGTATCGATTTCTAATATTTAAAGACGAGCCAAAAATTCATCCATTATACATTTTAATAGTACATTGATTACAGAATCTTTTGGTACCAAGCAGACAACAGCATACAAATTTTTTAACTTGATATACATAATATAAGGTTGCGTCGCATAGGGTCAGCGGTAAAAAAGTATCGATTTCTAATATTTTAAGACGAGCCAAAAATTCATCGATTATACATTTTAATAGTACATTGATTACAGAATCTTTTGATACCATGCAGACACCAGCGTACAAATTTTTTAACTTGATATACATAAAATAAAGTTGCGTCGAATGGGGTCAGCGGTAAAAAAGTACCGATTTCTAATATTTCAAGACGAGCCAAAAATTCATCGATTATACATTTTAATAGTACATTGATTACAGAACCATTTGGTACCAAACAGACACCAGCGTACAAATGTTTTAACTTGATATACATAAAATAAAGTTGCGTCGAATGGGGTCAGCGGTAAAAAAGTATAGATTTCTAATATTTTAAGACGAGCCAAAAATTCATCGATTATACATTTTAATAGTACATTGATTACAGAACCATTTGGTACCATGCAGACACCAGCGTACAAATTTTTTAACTTGATATACACAAAATAAGGTTGCGTCGCATGGGGTCAGCGGTAAAAAAGTATCGATTTCTAATATTTAAAGACGAGCAAAAAATTCATCCATTATACATTTTAATAATACATTGATTACAGAATCTTTTGATACCATGCAGACACCAGCGTACAAATTTTTTAACTTGATATACATAAAATAAAGTTGCGTCGAATGGGATCAGCGGTAAAAAAGTATCGATTTCAAATATTTAAAGACGAGCCAAAAATTCATCGATTATACATTTTAATAGTACATTGATTACAGAACCATTTGGTACCATGCAGACACCAGCGTACAAATTTTTTAACTTGATATACACAAAATAAGGTTGCGTCGCATGGGGTCAGCGGTAAAAAAGTATCGATTTCTAATATTTAAAGACGAGCAAAAAATTCATCCATTATACATTTTAATAATACATTGATTACAGAATCTTTTGATACCATGCAGACACCAGCGTACAAATTTTTTAACTTGATATACATAAAATAAGGTTGCGTCGCATGAGGTCAGCGGTAAAAAAGTATCGATTTCTAATATTTTAAGACGAGCCAAAAATTCATCGATTATACATTTTAATAGTACATTGATTACAGAACCATTTGGTACCAAACAGACACCAGCGTACAAATTTTTTAACTTGATATACATAAAATAAAGTTGCGTCGAATGGGGTCAGCGGTAAGAAAGTATAGATTTCTAATATTTTAAGACGAGCCAAAAATTCATCGATTATACATTTTAATAGTACATTGATTACAGAACCATTTGGTACCATGCAGACACCAGCGTACAAATTTTTTAACTTGATATACATAAAATAAAGTTGTGTCGAATGGGGTCAGCGGTAAAAAAGTATCGATTTCTAATATTTTAAGACGAGCCAAAAATTCATCGATTATACATTTTAATAGTATATTGGTTACAGAATCATTTGGTACCAAACAGACACCAGCGTACAAATTTTTTAACTTGATATACATAAAATAAGGTTGCGTCGCATAGGGTCAGCGGTAAAAAAGTATGGATTTCTAATATTTTAAGACGAGCCAAAAATTCATCGATTATACATTTTAATAGTACATTGATTACAGAATCTTTTGATACCATGCAGACACCTGCGTACAAATTTTTTAACTTGATATACATAAAATAAGGTTGCGTCGCATGAGGTCAGCGGTAAAAAAGTATCGATTTCTAATATTTAAAGACGAGCCAAAAATTCATCCATTATACATTTTAATAGTACATTGATTACAGAATCTTTTGGTACCAAGCAGACAACAGCATACAAATTTTTTAACTTGATATACATAAAATAAGGTTGCGTCGCATAGGGTCAGCGGTAAAAAAGTATGGATTTCTAATATTTTAAGACGAGCCAAAAATTCATCGATTATACATTTTAATAGTACATTGATTACAGAATCTTTTGATACCATGCAGACACCAGCGTACAAATTTTTTAACTTGATATACATAAAATAAAGTTGCGTCGAATGGGGTCAGCGGTAAAAAAGTATCGATTTCTAATATTTTAAGACGAGCCAAAAATTCATCGATTATACATTTTAATAGTACATTGATTACAGAACCATTTGGTATCAAACAGACACCAGCGTACAAATGTTTTAACTTGATATACATAAAATAAAGTTGCGTCGAATGGGGTCAGCGGTAAAAAAGTATAGATTTCTAATATTTTAAGACGAGCCAAAAATTCATCGATTATACATTTTAATAGTACATTGATTACAGAACCATTTGGTACCATGCAGACACCAGCGTACAAATTTTTTAACTTGATATACACAAAATAAGGTTGCGTCGCATGGGGTCAGCGGTAAAAAAGTATCGATTTCTAATATTTAAAGACGAGCAAAAAATTCATCCATTATACATTTTAATAATACATTGATTACAGAATCTTTTGATACCATGCAGACACCAGCGTACAAATTTTTTAACTTGATATACATAAAATAAGGTTGCGTCGCATGAGGTCAGCGGTAAAAAAGTATCGATTTCTAATATTTTAAGACGAGCCAAAAATTCATCGATTATACATTTTAATAGTACATTGATTACAGAACCATTTGGTACCAAACAGACACCAGCGTACAAATTTTTTAACTTGATATACATAAAATAAAGTTGCGTCGAATGGGGTCAGCGGTAAGAAAGTATAGATTTCTAATATTTTAAGACGAGCCAAAAATTCATCGATTATACATTTTAATAGTACATTGATTACAGAACCATTTGGTACCATGCAGACACCAGCGTACAAATTTTTTAACTTGATATACATAAAATAAAGTTGTGTCGAATGGGGTCAGCGGTAAAAAAGTATCGATTTCTAATATTTTAAGACGAGCCAAAAATTCATCGATTATACATTTTAATAGTACATTGGTTACAGAATCATTTGGTACCAAACAGACACCAGCGTACAAATTTTTTAACTTGATATACATAAAATAAGGTTGCGTCGCATAGGGTCAGCGGTAAAAAAGTATGGATTTCTAATATTTTAAGACGAGCCAAAAATTCATCGATTATACATTTTAATAGTACATTGATTACAGAATCTTTTGATACCATGCAGACACCAGCGTACAAATTTTTTAACTTGATATACATAAAATAAAGTTGCGTCGAATGGGGTCAGCGGTAAAAAAGTATCGATTTCTAATATTTTAAGACGAGCCAAAAATTCATCGATTATACATTTTAATAGTACATTGATTACAGAACCATTTGGTACCAAACAGACACCTGCGTACAAATTTTTTAACTTGATATACATAAAATAAGGTTGCGTCGCATGAGGTCAGCGGTAAAAAAGTATCGATTTCTAATATTTAAAGACGAGCCAAAAATTCATCCATTATACATTTTAATAGTACATTGATTACAGAATCTTTTGGTACCAAGCAGACAACAGCATACAAATTTTTTAACTTGATATACATAAAATAAGGTTGCGTCGCATAGGGTCAGCGGTAAAAAAGTATGGATTTCTAATATTTTAAGACGAGCCAAAAATTCATCGATTATACATTTTAATAGTACATTGATTACAGAATCTTTTGATATCATGCAGACACCAGCGTACAAATTTTTTAACTTGATATACATAAAATAAAGTTGCGTCGAATGGGGTCAGCGGTAAAAAAGTATCGATTTCTAATATTTTAAGACGAGCCAAAAATTCATCCATTATACATTTTAATAATACATTGATTACAGAATCTTTTGATACCATGCAGACACCAGCGTACAAATTTTTTAACTTGATATACATAAAATAAAGTTGCGTCGACTGGGATCAGCGGTAAAAAAGTATCGATTTCTAATATTTTAAGACGAGCCAAAAATTCATCGATTATACATTTTAATAGTACATTGATTACAGAACCATTTGGTACCAAACAGACACCAGCGTACAAATTTTTTAACTTGATATACATAAAATAAAGTTGCGTCGAATGGGGTCAGCGGTAAGAAAGTATAGATTTCTAATATTTTAAGACGAGCCAAAAATTCATCGATTATACATTTTAATAGTACATTGATTACAGAACCATTTGGTACCATGCAGACACCAGCGTACAAATTTTTTAACTTGATATACATAAAATAAAGTTGTGTCGAATGGGGTCAGCGGTAAAAAAGTATCGATTTCTAATATTTTAAGACGAGCCAAAAATTCATCGATTATACATTTTAATAGTACATTGGTTACAGAATCATTTGGTACCAAACAGACACCAGCGTACAAATTTTTTAACTTGATATACATAAAATAAGGTTGCGTCGCATAGGGTCAGCGGTAAAAAAGTATCGATTTCTAATATTTAAAGACGAGCCAAAAATTCATCCATTATACATTTTAATAGTACATTGATTACAGAATCTTTTGGTACCAAGCAGACAACAGCATACAAATTTTTTAACTTGATATACATAAAATAAGGTTGCGTCGCATAGGGTCAGCGGTAAAAAAGTATCGATTTCTAATATTTTAAGACGAGCCAAAAATTCATCGATTATACATTTTAATAGTACATTGATTACAGAATCTTTTGATACCATGCAGACACCAGCGTACAAATTTTTTAACTTGATATACATAAAATAAAGTTGCGTCGAATGGGGTCAGCGGTAAAAAAGTATCGATTTCTAATATTTCAAGACGAGCCAAAAATTCATCGATTATACATTTTAATAGTACATTGATTACAGAACCATTTGGTACCAAACAGACACCAGCGTACAAATGTTTTAACTTGATATACATAAAATAAAGTTGCGTCGAATGGGGTCAGCGGTAAAAAAGTATAGATTTCTAATATTTTAAGACGAGCCAAAAATTCATCGATTATATATTTTAATAGTACATTGATTACAGAACCATTTGGTACCATGCAGACACCAGCGTACAAATTTTTTAACTTGATATACACAAAATAAGGTTGCGTCGCATGGGGTCAGCGGTAAAAAAGTATCGATTTCTAATATTTAAAGACGAGCAAAAAATTCATCCATTATACATTTTAATAATACATTGATTACAGAATCTTTTGATACCATGCAGACACCAGCGTACAAATTTTTTAACTTGATATACATAAAATAAAGTTGCGTCGAATGGGATCAGCGGTAAAAAAGTATCGATTTCAAATATTTAAAGACGAGCCAAAAATTCATCGATTATACATTTTAATAGTACATTGATTACAGAACCATTTGGTACCATGCAGACACCAGCGTACAAATTTTTTAACTTGATATACACAAAATAAGGTTGCGTCGCATGGGGTCAGCGGTAAAAAAGTATCGATTTCTAATATTTAAAGACGAGCAAAAAATTCATCCATTATACATTTTAATAATACATTGATTACAGAATCTTTTGATACCATGCAGACACCAGCGTACAAATTTTTTAACTTGATATACATAAAATAAGGTTGCGTCGCATGAGGTCAGCGGTAAAAAAGTATCGATTTCTAATATTTTAAGACGAGCCAAAAATTCATCGATTATACATTTTAATAGTACATTGATTACAGAACCATTTGGTACCAAACAGACACCAGCGTACAAATTTTTTAACTTGATATACATAAAATAAAGTTGCGTCGAATGGGGTCAGCGGTAAGAAAGTATAGATTTCTAATATTTTAAGACGAGCCAAAAATTCATCGATTATACATTTTAATAGTACATTGATTACAGAACCATTTGGTACCATGCAGACACCAGCGTACAAATTTTTTAACTTGATATACATAAAATAAAGTTGTGTCGAATGGGGTCAGCGGTAAAAAAGTATCGATTTCTAATATTTTAAGACGAGCCAAAAATTCATCGATTATACATTTTAATAGTATATTGGTTACAGAATCATTTGGTACCAAACAGACACCAGCGTACAAATTTTTTAACTTGATATACATAAAATAAGGTTGCGTCGCATAGGGTCAGCGG
Source organism: Prenolepis imparis (assembly GCF_030444845.1). Classification (NCBI taxonomy): domain Eukaryota; kingdom Metazoa; phylum Arthropoda; class Insecta; order Hymenoptera; family Formicidae; genus Prenolepis; species Prenolepis imparis. Next base: position 54,045 of record NW_028141317.1, read on the forward strand.
TAAAAAAGTATGGATTTCTAATATTTTAAGACGAGCCAAAAATTCATCGATTATACATTTTAATAGTACATTGATTACAGAATCTTTTGATACCATGCAGACACCTGCGTACAAATTTTTTAACTTGATATACATAAAATAAGGTTGCGTCGCATGAGGTCAGCGGTAAAAAAGTATCGATTTCTAATATTTAAAGACGAGCCAAAAATTCATCCATTATACATTTTAATAGTACATTGATTACAGAATCTTTTGGTACCAAGCAGACAACAGCATACAAATTTTTTAACTTGATATACATAAAATAAGCTTGCGTCGCATAGGGTCAGCGGTAAAAAAGTATGGATTTCTAATATTTTAAGACGAGCCAAAAATTCATCGATTATACATTTTAATAGTACATTGATTACAGAATCTTTTGATACCATGCAGACACCAGCGTACAAATTTTTTAACTTGATATACATAAAATAAAGTTGCGTCGAATGGGGTCAGCGGTAAAAAAGTATCGATTTCTAATATTTTAAGACGAGCCAAAAATTCATCGATTATACATTTTAATAGTACATTGATTACAGAACCATTTGGTATCAAACAGACACCAGCGTACAAATGTTTTAACTTGATATACATAAAATAAAGTTGCGTCGAATGGGGTCAGCGGTAAAAAAGTATAGATTTCTAATATTTTAAGACGAGCCAAAAATTCATCGATTATACATTTTAATAGTACATTGATTACAGAACCATTTGGTACCATGCAGACACCAGCGTACAAATTTTTTAACTTGATATACACAAAATAAGGTTGCGTCGCATGGGGTCAGCGGTAAAAAAGTATCGATTTCTAATATTTAAAGACGAGCAAAAAATTCATCCATTATACATTTTAATAATACATTGATTACAGAATCTTTTGATACCATGCAGACACCAGCGTACAAATTTTTTAACTTGATATACATAAAATAAGGTTGCGTCGCATGAGGTCAGCGGTAAAAAAGTATGGATTTCTAATATTTTAAGACGAGCCAAAAATTCATCGATTATACATTTTAATAGTACATTGATTACAGAATCTTTTGATATCATGCAGACACCAGCGTACAAATTTTTTAACTTGATATACATAAAATAAAGTTGCGTCGAATGGGGTCAGCGGTAAAAAAGTATCGATTTCTAATATTTTAAGACGAGCCAAAAATTCATCCATTATACATTTTAATAATACATTGATTACAGAATCTTTTGATACCATGCAGACACCAGCGTACAAATTTTTTAACTTGATATACATAAAATAAAGTTGCGTCGACTGGGATCAGCGGTAAAAAAGTATCGATTTCTAATATTTTAAGACGAGCCAAAAATTCATCGATTATACATTTTAATAGTACATTGATTACAGAACCATTTGGTACCAAACAGACACCAGCGTACAAATTTTTTAACTTGATATACATAAAATAAAGTTGCGTCGAATGGGGTCAGCGGTAAGAAAGTATAGATTTCTAATATTTTAAGACGAGCCAAAAATTCATCGATTATACATTTTAATAGTACATTGATTACAGAACCATTTGGTACCATGCAGACACCAGCGTACAAATTTTTTAACTTGATATACATAAAATAAAGTTGTGTCGAATGGGGTCAGCGGTAAAAAAGTATCGATTTCTAATATTTTAAGACGAGCCAAAAATTCATCGATTATACATTTTAATAGTACATTGGTTACAGAATCATTTGGTACCAAACAGACACCAGCGTACAAATTTTTTAACTTGATATACATAAAATAAGGTTGCGTCGCATAGGGTCAGCGGTAAAAAAGTATCGATTTCTAATATTTAAAGACGAGCCAAAAATTCATCCATTATACATTTTAATAGTACATTGATTACAGAATCTTTTGGTACCAAGCAGACAACAGCATACAAATTTTTTAACTTGATATACATAAAATAAGGTTGCGTCGCATAGGGTCAGCGGTAAAAAAGTATCGATTTCTAATATTTTAAGACGAGCCAAAAATTCATCGATTATACATTTTAATAGTACATTGATTACAGAATCTTTTGATACCATGCAGACACCAGCGTACAAATTTTTTAACTTGATATACATAAAATAAAGTTGCGTCGAATGGGGTCAGCGGTAAAAAAGTATCGATTTCTAATATTTCAAGACGAGCCAAAAATTCATCGATTATACATTTTAATAGTACATTGATTACAGAACCATTTGGTACCAAACAGACACCAGCGTACAAATGTTTTAACTTGATATACATAAAATAAAGTTGCGTCGAATGGGGTCAGCGGTAAAAAAGTATAGATTTCTAATATTTTAAGACGAGCCAAAAATTCATCGATTATATATTTTAATAGTACATTGATTACAGAACCATTTGGTACCATGCAGACACCAGCGTACAAATTTTTTAACTTGATATACACAAAATAAGGTTGCGTCGCATGGGGTCAGCGGTAAAAAAGTATCGATTTCTAATATTTAAAGACGAGCAAAAAATTCATCCATTATACATTTTAATAATACATTGATTACAGAATCTTTTGATACCATGCAGACACCAGCGTACAAATTTTTTAACTTGATATACATAAAATAAAGTTGCGTCGAATGGGATCAGCGGTAAAAAAGTATCGATTTCAAATATTTAAAGACGAGCCAAAAATTCATCGATTATACATTTTAATAGTACATTGATTACAGAACCATTTGGTACCATGCAGACACCAGCGTACAAATTTTTTAACTTGATATACACAAAATAAGGTTGCGTCGCATGGGGTCAGCGGTAAAAAAGTATCGATTTCTAATATTTAAAGACGAGCAAAAAATTCATCCATTATACATTTTAATAATACATTGATTACAGAATCTTTTGATACCATGCAGACACCAGCGTACAAATTTTTTAACTTGATATACATAAAATAAGGTTGCGTCGCATGAGGTCAGCGGTAAAAAAGTATCGATTTCTAATATTTTAAGACGAGCCAAAAATTCATCGATTATACATTTTAATAGTACATTGATTACAGAACCATTTGGTACCAAACAGACACCAGCGTACAAATTTTTTAACTTGATATACATAAAATAAAGTTGCGTCGAATGGGGTCAGCGGTAAGAAAGTATAGATTTCTAATATTTTAAGACGAGCCAAAAATTCATCGATTATACATTTTAATAGTACATTGATTACAGAACCATTTGGTACCATGCAGACACCAGCGTACAAATTTTTTAACTTGATATACATAAAATAAAGTTGTGTCGAATGGGGTCAGCGGTAAAAAAGTATCGATTTCTAATATTTTAAGACGAGCCAAAAATTCATCGATTATACATTTTAATAGTATATTGGTTACAGAATCATTTGGTACCAAACAGACACCAGCGTACAAATTTTTTAACTTGATATACATAAAATAAGGTTGCGTCGCATAGGGTCAGCGGTAAAAAAGTATGGATTTCTAATATTTTAAGACGAGCCAAAAATTCATCGATTATACATTTTAATAGTACATTGATTACAGAATCTTTTGATACCATGCAGACACCTGCGTACAAATTTTTTAACTTGATATACATAAAATAAGGTTGCGTCGCATGAGGTCAGCGGTAAAAAAGTATCGATTTCTAATATTTAAAGACGAGCCAAAAATTCATCCATTATACATTTTAATAGTACATTGATTACAGAATCTTTTGGTACCAAGCAGACAACAGCATACAAATTTTTTAACTTGATATACATAAAATAAGGTTGCGTCGCATAGGGTCAGCGGTAAAAAAGTATGGATTTCTAATATTTTAAGACGAGCCAAAAATTCATCGATTATACATTTTAATAGTACATTGATTACAGAATCTTTTGATACCATGCAGACACCAGCGTACAAATTTTTTAACTTGATATACATAAAATAAAGTTGCGTCGAATGGGGTCAGCGGTAAAAAAGTATCGATTTCTAATATTTTAAGACGAGCCAAAAATTCATCGATTATACATTTTAATAGTACATTGATTACAGAACCATTTGGTATCAAACAGACACCAGCGTACAAATGTTTTAACTTGATATACATAAAATAAAGTTGCGTCGAATGGGGTCAGCGGTAAAAAAGTATAGATTTCTAATATTTTAAGACGAGCCAAAAATTCATCGATTATACATTTTAATAGTACATTGATTACAGAACCATTTGGTACCATGCAGACACCAGCGTACAAATTTTTTAACTTGATATACACAAAATAAGGTTGCGTCGCATGGGGTCAGCGGTAAAAAAGTATCGATTTCTAATATTTAAAGACGAGCAAAAAATTCATCCATTATACATTTTAATAATACATTGATTACAGAATCTTTTGATACCATGCAGACACCAGCGTACAAATTTTTTAACTTGATATACATAAAATAAGGTTGCGTCGCATGAGGTCAGCGGTAAAAAAGTATCGATTTCTAATATTTTAAGACGAGCCAAAAATTCATCGATTATACATTTTAATAGTACATTGATTACAGAACCATTTGGTACCAAACAGACACCAGCGTACAAATTTTTTAACTTGATATACATAAAATAAAGTTGCGTCGAATGGGGTCAGCGGTAAGAAAGTATAGATTTCTAATATTTTAAGACGAGCCAAAAATTCATCGATTATACATTTTAATAGTACATTGATTACAGAACCATTTGGTACCATGTAGACACCAGCGTACAAATTTTTTAACTTGATATACATAAAATAAAGTTGTGTCGAATGGGGTCAGCGGTAAAAAAGTATCGATTTCTAATATTTTAAGACGAGCCAAAAATTCATCGATTATACATTTTAATAGTACATTGGTTACAGAATCATTTGGTACCAAACAGACACCAGCGTACAAATTTTTTAACTTGATATACATAAAATAAGGTTGCGTCGCATAGGGTCAGCGGTAAAAAAGAATGGATTTCTAATATTTTAAGACGAGCCAAAAATTCATCGATTATACATTTTAATAGTACATTGATTACAGAATCTTTTGATACCATGCAGACACCAGCGTACAAATTTTTTAACTTGATATACATAAAATAAAGTTGCGTCGAATGGGGTCAGCGGTAAAAAAGTATCGATTTCTAATATTTTAAGACGAGCCAAAAATTCATCGATTATACATTTTAATAGTACATTGATTACAGAACCATTTGGTACCAAACAGACACCTGCGTACAAATTTTTTAACTTGATATACATAAAATAAGGTTGCGTCGCATGAGGTCAGCGGTAAAAAAGTATCGATTTCTAATATTTAAAGACGAGCCAAAAATTCATCCATTATACATTTTAATAGTACATTGATTACAGAATCTTTTGGTACCAAGCAGACAACAGCATACAAATTTTTTAACTTGATATACATAAAATAAGGTTGCGTCGCATAGGGTCAGCGGTAAAAAAGTATGGATTTCTAATATTTTAAGACGAGCCAAAAATTCATCGATTATACATTTTAATAGTACATTGATTACAGAATCTTTTGATATCATGCAGACACCAGCGTACAAATTTTTTAACTTGATATACATAAAATAAAGTTGCGTCGAATGGGGTCAGCGGTAAAAAAGTATCGATTTCTAATATTTTAAGACGAGCCAAAAATTCATCCATTATACATTTTAATAATACATTGATTACAGAATCTTTTGATACCATGCAGACACCAGCGTACAAATTTTTTAACTTGATATACATAAAATAAAGTTGCGTCGACTGGGATCAGCGGTAAAAAAGTATCGATTTCTAATATTTTAAGACGAGCCAAAAATTCATCGATTATACATTTTAATAGTACATTGATTACAGAACCATTTGGTACCAAACAGACACCAGCGTACAAATTTTTTAACTTGATATACATAAAATAAAGTTGCGTCGAATGGGGTCAGCGGTAAGAAAGTATAGATTTCTAATATTTTAAGACGAGCCAAAAATTCATCGATTATACATTTTAATAGTACATTGATTACAGAACCATTTGGTACCATGCAGACACCAGCGTACAAATTTTTTAACTTGATATACATAAAATAAAGTTGTGTCGAATGGGGTCAGCGGTAAAAAAGTATCGATTTCTAATATTTTAAGACGAGCCAAAAATTCATCGATTATACATTTTAATAGTACATTGGTTACAGAATCATTTGGTACCAAACAGACACCAGCGTACAAATTTTTTAACTTGATATACATAAAATAAGGTTGCGTCGCATAGGGTCAGCGGTAAAAAAGTATGGATTTCTAATATTTTAAGACGAGCCAAAAATTCATCGATTATACATTTTAATAGTACATTGATTACAGAATCTTTTGATACCATGCAGACACCAGCGTACAAATTTTTTAACTTGATATACATAAAATAAAGTTGCGTCGAATGGGGTCAGCGGTAAAAAAGTATCGATTTCTAATATTTTAAGACGAGCCAAAAATTCATCGATTATACATTTTAATAGTACATTGATTACAGAACCATTTGGTACCAAACAGACACCTGCGTACAAATTTTTTAACTTGATATACATAAAATAAGGTTGCGTCGCATGAGGTCAGTGGTAAAAAAGTATCGATTTCTAATATTTAAAGACGAGCCAAAAATTCATCCATTATACATTTTAATAGTACATTGATTACAGAATCTTTTGGTACCAAGCAGACAACAGCATACAAATTTTTTAACTTGATATACATAAAATAAGGTTGCGTCGCATAGGGTCAGCGGTAAAAAAGTATGGATTTCTAATATTTTAAGACGAGCCAAAAATTCATCGATTATACATTTTAATAGTACATTGATTACAGAATCTTTTGATACCATGCAGACACCAGCGTACAAATTTTTTAACTTGATATACATAAAATAAAGTTGCGTCGAATGGGGTCAGCGGTAAAAAAGTATCGATTTCTAATATTTTAAGACGAGCCAAAAATTCATCGATTATACATTTTAATAGTACATTGATTACAGAACCATTTGGTACCAAACAGACACCAGCGTACAAATGTTTTAACTTGATATACATAAAATAAAGTTGCGTCGAATGGGGTCAGCGGTAAAAAAGTATAGATTTCTAATATTTTAAGACGAGCCAAAAATTCATCGATTATACATTTTAATAGTACATTGATTACAGAACCATTTGGTACCATGCAGACACCAGCGTACAAATTTTTTAACTTGATATACACAAAATAAGGTTGCGTCGCATGGGGTCAGCGGTAAAAAAGTATCGATTTCTAATATTTAAAGACGAGCAAAAAATTCATCCATTATACATTTTAATAATACATTGATTACAGAATCTTTTGATACCATGCAGACACCAGCGTACAAATTTTTTAACTTGATATACATAAAATAAAGTTGCGTCGAATGGGATCAGCGGTAAAAAAGTATCGATTTCAAATATTTAAAGACGAGCCAAAAATTCATCGATTATACATTTTAATAGTACATTGATTACACAATCATTTGGTACCAAACAGACACCAGCGTACAAATTTTTTAACTTTATATACATAAAATAAGGTTGCGTCGCATAGGGTCAGCGGTAAAAAAGTATGGATTTCTAATATTTTAAGACGAGCCAAAAATTCATCGATTATACATTTTAATAGTACATTGATTACAGAATCTTTTGATACCATGCAGACACCAGCGTACAAATTTTTTAACTTGATATACATAAAATAAGGTTGCGTCGCATAGGGTCAGCGGTAAAAAAGTATCGATTTCTAATATTTTAAGACGAGCCAAAAATTCATCGATTATTTTAATAGTACATTTTAATAGTACATTGATTACAGAATCTTTTGATACCATGCAGACACCAGCGTACAAATTTTTTAACTTGATATACATAAAATAAAGTTGCGTCGAATGGAGTCAGCGGTAAAAAAGTATCGATTTCTAATATTTTAAGACGAGCTAAAAATTCATCGATTATACATTTTAATAGTACATTGATTACAGAACCATTTGGTACCAAACAGACACCTGCGTACAAATTTTTTAACTTGATATACATAAAATAAGGTTGCGTCGCATGAGGTCAGCGGTAAAAAAGTATCGATTTCTAATATTTAAAGACGAGCCAAAAATTCATCCATTATACATTTTAATAGTACATTGATTACAGAATCTTTTGGTACCAAGCAGACAACAGCATACAAACTTTTTCATTTGCTATACATAAATTAAGGATGCGTCGCATAGGGTCAGCGGTAAAAAAGTATCGATTTCTAATATTTTAAGACGAGCCAAAAATTCATCGATTATACATTTTAATAGTACATTGATTACAGAACCATTTGGTACCAAACAGACACCTGCGTACATATTTTTTAACTTGATATACATAAATTAAGGATGCGTCGCATAGGGTCAGCGGTAAAAAAGTATCGATTACTAATATTTTAAGACGAGCCAAAAATTCATCGATTATACATTTTAATAGTACATTGATTACAGAACCATTTGGTACCAAACAGACACCAGCGTACAAATTTTTTAACTTGATATACATAAAATAAAGTTGCGTCGAATGGGGTCAGCGGTAAGAAAGTATAGATTTCTAATATTTTAAGACGAGCCAAAAATTCATCGATTATACATTTTAATAGTACATTGATTACAGAACCATTTGGTACCATGCAGACACCAGCGTACAAATTTTTTAACTTGATATACATAAAATAAAGTTGCGTCGAATGGGGTCAGCGGTAAAAAAGTATCGATTTCTAATATTTTAAGACGAGCCAAAAATTCATCGATTATACATTTTAATAGTACATTGGTTACAGAATCATTTGGTACCAAACAGACACCAGCGTACAAATTTTTTAACTTGATATACATAAAATAAGGTTGCGTCGCATAGGGTCAGCGGTAAAAAAGTATGGATTTCTAATATTTTAAGACGAGCCAAAAATTCATCGATTATACATTTTAATAGTACATTGATTACAGAATCTTTTGATACCATGCAGACACCAGCGTACAAATTTTTTAACTTGATATACATAAAATAAGGTTGCGTCGCATAGGGTCAGCGGTAAAAAAGTATCGATTTCTAATATTTTAAGACGAGCCAAAAATTCATCGATTATACATTTTAATAGTACATTGATTACAGAATCTTTTGATACCATGCAGACACCAGCGTACAAATTTTTTAACTTGATATACATAAAATAAAGTTGCGTCGAATGGGGTCAGCGGTAAAAAAGTATCGATTTCTAATATTTTAAGACGAGCCAAAAATTCATCGATTATACATTTTAATAGTACATTGATTACAGAATCTTTTGATACCATGCAGACACCAGCGTACAAATTTTTTAACTTGATATACATAAAATAAAGTTGCGTCGAATGGGGTCAGCGGTAAAAAAGTATCGATTTCTAATATTTTAAGACGAGCCAAAAATTCATCGATTATACATTTTAATAGTACATTGATTACAGAACCATTTGGTACCAAACAGACACCTGCGTACAAATTTTTTAACTTGATATACATAAAATAAGGTTGCGTCGCATGAGGTCAGCGGTAAAAAAGTATCGATTTCTAATATTTTAAGACGAGCCAAAAATTCATCGATTATACATTTTAATAGTACATTGATTACAGAACCATTTGGTACCAAACAGACACCAGCGTACAAATTTTTTAACTTGATATACATAAAATAAAGTTGCGTCGAATGGGGTCAGCGGTAAGAAAGTATAGATTTCTAATATTTTAAGACGAGCCAAAAATTCATCGATTATACATTTTAATAGTACATTGATTACAGAACCATTTGGTACCATGCAGACACCAGCGTACAAATTTTTTAACTTGATATACATAAAATAAAGTTGTGTCGAATGGGGTCAGCGGTAAAAAAGTATCGATTTCTAATATTTTAAGACGAGCCAAAAATTCATCGATTATACATTTTAATAGTACATTGGTTACAGAATCATTTGGTACCAAACAGACACCAGCGTACAAATTTTTTAACTTGATATACATAAAATAAGGTTGCGTCGCATAGGGTCAGCGGTAAAAAAGTATGGATTTCTAATATTTTAAGACGAGCCAAAAATTCATCGATTATACATTTTAATAGTACATTGATTACAGAATCTTTTGATACCATGCAGACACCAGCGTACAAATTTTTTAACTTGATATACATAAAATAAAGTTGCGTCGAATGGGGTCAGCGGTAAAAAAGTATCGATTTCTAATATTTTAAGACGAGCCAAAAATTCATCGATTATACATTTTAATAGTACATTGATTACAGAACCATTTGGTACCAAACAGACACCTGCGTACAAATTTTTTAACTTGATATACATAAAATAAGGTTGCGTCGCATGAGGTCAGCGGTAAAAAAGTATCGATTTCTAATATTTAAAGACGAGCCAAAAATTCATCCATTATACATTTTAATAGTACATTGATTACAGAATCTTTTGGTACCAAGCAGACAACAGCATACAAATTTTTTAACTTGATATACATAAAATAAGGTTGCGTCGCATAGGGTCAGCGGTAAAAAAGTATGGATTTCTAATATTTTAAGACGAGCCAAAAATTCATCGATTATACATTTTAATAGTACATTGATTACAGAACCATTTGGTACCAAACAGACACCTGCGTACAAATTTTTTAACTTGATATACATAAAATAAGGTTGCGTCGCATGAGGTCAGCGGTAAAAAAGTATCGATTTCTAATATTTAAAGACGAGCCAAAAATTCATCCATTATACATTTTAATAGTACATTGATTACAGAATCTTTTGGTATCAAGCAGACAACAGCATACAAACTTTTTCATTTGCTATACATAAATTAAGGATGCGTCGCATAGGGTCAGCGGTAAAAAAGTATCGATTTCTAATATTTTAAGACGAGCCAAAAATTCATCGATTATACATTTTAATAGTACATTGATTACAGAACCATTTGGTACCAAACAGACACCAGCGTACAAATTTTTTAACTTGATATACATAAAATAAAGTTGCGTCGAATAGGGTCAGCGGTAAAAAAGTATCGATTTCTAATATTTTAAGACGAGCCAAAAATTCATCGATTATACATTTTAATAGTACATTGATTACAGAACCATTTGGTACCAAACAGACACCTGCGTACAAATTTTTTAACTTGATATACATAAAATAAGGTTGCGTCGCATAGGGTCAGCGGTAAAAAAGTATCGATTTCTAATATTTTAAGACGAGCCAAAAATTCATCGATTATACATTTTAATAGTACATTGATTACAGAATCTTTTGATACCATGCAGACACCAGCGTACAAATTTTTTAACTTGATATACATAAAATAATGTTGCGTCGAATGGGGTCAGCGGTAAAAAAGTATCGATTTCTAATATTTTAAGACGAGCCAAAAATTCATCGATTATACATTTTAATAGTACATTGATTACAGAACCATTTGGTACCAAACAGACACCTGCGTACAAATTTTTTAACTTGATATACATAAAATAAAGTTGCGTCGAATGGGGTCAGCGGTAAAAAAGTATCGATTTCTAATATTTTAAGACGAGCCAAAAATTCATCGATTATACATTTTAATAGTACATTGATTACAGAACCATTTGGTACCAAACAGACACCTGCGTACAAATTTTTTAACTTGATATACATAAAATAAGGTTGCGTCGCATGAGGTCAGCGGTAAAAAAGTATCGATTTCTAATATTTAAAGACGAGCCAAAAATTCATCGATTATACATTTTAATAGTACATTGATTACAGAACCATTTGGTACCAAACAGACACCAGCGTACAAATTTTTTAACTTGATATACATAAAATAAAGTTGCGTCGAATGGGGTCAGCGGTAAAAAAGTATCGATTTCTAATATTTTAAGACGAGCCAAAAATTCATCGATTATACATTTTAATAGTACATTGATTACAGAACCATTTGGTACCAAACAGACACCTGCGTACAAATTTTTTAACTTGATATACATAAAATAAGGTTGCGTCGCATGAGGTCAGCGGTAAAAAAGTATCGATTTCTAATATTTAAAGACGAGCCAAAAATTCATCGATTATACATTTTAATAGTACATTGATTACAGAACCATTTGGTACCAAACAGACACCAGCGTACAAATTTTTTAACTTGATATACATAAAATAAAGTTGCGTCGAATGGGGTCAGCGGTAAAAAAGTATAGATTTCTAATATTTTAAGACGAGCCAAAAATTCATCGATTATACATTTTAATAGTACATTGATTACAGAACCATTTGGTACCATGCAGACACCAGCGTACAAATTTTTTAACTTGATATACATAAAATAAGGTTGCGTCGCATGGGGTTAGCGGTAAAAAAGTATCGATTTCTAATATTTAAAGACGAGCAAAAAATTCATCCATTATACATTTTAATAATACATTGATTACAGAATCTTTTGATACCATGCAGACACCAGCGTACAAATTTTTTAACTTGATATACATAAAATAAAGTTGCGTCGAATGGGGTCAGCGGTAAAAAAGTATCGATTTCAAATATTTAAAGACGAGCCAAAAATTCATCGATTATACATTTTAATAGTACATTGATTACACAATCATTTGGTACCATGCAGACACCAGCGTACAAATTTTTTAACTTGATATACATATAATAAAGTTGCGTCGAATGGGATCAGCGGTAAAAAAGTATCGATTTCAAATATTTAAAGACGAGCCAAAAATTCATCGATTATACATTTTAATAGTACATTGGTTACAGAATCATTTGGTACCAAACAGACACCAGCGTACAAATTTTTTAACTTGATATACATAAAATAAGGTTGCGTCGCATAGGGTCAGCGGTAAAAAAGAAGCAGTGGTATCAACGCAGAGACGAGCCAAAAATTCATCGATTATACATTTTAATAGTACATTGATTACAGAATCTTTTGATACCATGCAGACACCAGCGTACAAATTTTTTAACTTGATATACATAAAATAAAGTTGCGTCGAATGGGGTCAGCGGTAAAAAAGTATCGATTTCTAATATTTTAAGACGAGCCAAAAATTCATCGATTATACATTTTAATAGTACATTGATTACAGAACCATTTGGTACCAAACAGACACCTGCGTACAAATTTTTTAACTTGATATACATAAAATAAGGTTGCGTCGCATGAGGTCAGCGGTAAAAAAGTATCGATTTCTAATATTTAAAGACGAGCCAAAAATTCATCCATTATACATTTTAATAGTACATTGATTACAGAATCTTTTGGTACCAAGCAGACAACAGCATACAAATTTTTTAACTTGATATACATAAAATAAGGTTGCGTCGCATAGGGTCAGCGGTAAAAAAGTATGGATTTCTAATATTTTAAGACGAGCCAAAAATTCATCGATTATACATTTTAATAGTACATTGATTACAGAACCATTTGGTACCAAACAGACACCTGCGTACAAATTTTTTAACTTGATATACATAAAATAAGGTTGCGTCGCATGAGGTCAGCGGTAAAAAAGTATCGATTTCTAATATTTAAAGACGAGCCAAAAATTCATCCATTATACATTTTAATAGTACATTGATTACAGAATCTTTTGGTATCAAGCAGACAACAGCATACAAACTTTTTCATTTGCTATACATAAATTAAGGATGCGTCGCATAGGGTCAGCGGTAAAAAAGTATCGATTTCTAATATTTTAAGACGAGCCAAAAATTCATCGATTATACATTTTAATAGTACATTGATTACAGAACCATTTGGTACCAAACAGACACCAGCGTACAAATTTTTTAACTTGATATACATAAAATAAAGTTGCGTCGAATAGAGTCAGCGGTAAAAAAGTATCGATTTCTAATATTTTAAGACGAGCCAAAAATTCATCGATTATACATTTTAATAGTACATTGATTACAGAACCATTTGGTACCAAACAGACACCTGCGTACAAATTTTTTAACTTGATATACATAAAATAAGGTTGCGTCGCATAGGGTCAGCGGTAAAAAAGTATCGATTTCTAATATTTTAAGACGAGCCAAAAATTCATCGATTATACATTTTAATAGTACATTGATTACAGAATCTTTTGATACCATGCAGACACCAGCGTACAAATTTTTTAACTTGATATACATAAAATAATGTTGCGTCGAATGGGGTCAGCGGTAAAAAAGTATCGATTTCTAATATTTTAAGACGAGCCAAAAATTCATCGATTATACATTTTAATAGTACATTGATTACAGAACCATTTGGTACCAAACAGACACCTGCGTACAAATTTTTTAACTTGATATACATAAAATAAAGTTGCGTCGAATGGGGTCAGCGGTAAAAAAGTATCGATTTCTAATATTTTAAGACGAGCCAAAAATTCATCGATTATACATTTTAATAGTACATTGATTACAGAACCATTTGGTACCAAACAGACACCTGCGTACAAATTTTTTAACTTGATATACATAAAATAAGGTTGCGTCGCATGAGGTCAGCGGTAAAAAAGTATCGATTTCTAATATTTAAAGACGAGCCAAAAATTCATCGATTATACATTTTAATAGTACATTGATTACAGAACCATTTGGTACCAAACAGACACCAGCGTACAAATTTTTTAACTTGATATACATAAAATAAAGTTGCGTCGAATGGGGTCAGCGGTAAAAAAGTATAGATTTCTAATATTTTAAGACGAGCCAAAAATTCATCGATTATACATTTTAATAGTACATTGATTACAGAACCATTTGGTACCATGCAGACACCAGCGTACAAATTTTTTAACTTGATATACATAAAATAAGGTTGCGTCGCATGGGGTTAGCGGTAAAAAAGTATCGATTTCTAATATTTAAAGACGAGCAAAAAATTCATCCATTATACATTTTAATAATACATTGATTACAGAATCTTTTGATACCATGCAGACACCAGCGTACAAATTTTTTAACTTGATATACATAAAATAAAGTTGCGTCGAATGGGGTCAGCGGTAAAAAAGTATCGATTTCAAATATTTAAAGACGAGCCAAAAATTCATCGATTATACATTTTAATAGTACATTGATTACACAATCATTTGGTACCATGCAGACACCAGCGTACAAATTTTTTAACTTGATATACATATAATAAAGTTGCGTCGAATGGGATCAGCGGTAAAAAAGTATCGATTTCAAATATTTAAAGACGAGCCAAAAATTCATCGATTATACATTTTAATAGTACATTGGTTACAGAATCATTTGGTACCAAACAGACACCAGCGTACAAATTTTTTAACTTGATGTACATAAAATAAGGTTGCGTCGCATAGGGTCAGCGGTAAAAAAGTATCGATTTCTAATATTTTAAGACGAGCCAAAAATTCATCGATTATACATTTTAATAGTACATTGATTACAGAACCATTTGGTACCAAACAGACACCTGCGTACAAATTTTTTAACTTGATATACATAAAATAAGGTTGCGTCGCATGAGGTCAGCGGTAAAAAAGTATCGATTTCAAATATTTAAAATAAGGTTGCGTCGCATAGGGTCAGCGGTAAAAAAGTATCGATTTCTAATATTTTAAGACGAGCCAAAAATTCATCGATTATACATTTTAATCGTACATTGGTTACAGAATCATTTGGTACCAAACAGACACCAGCGTACAAATTTTTTAACTTGATGTACATAAAATAAGGTTGCGTCGCATAGGGTCAGCGGTAAAAAAGTATCGATTTCTAATATTTTAAGACGAGCCAAAAATTCATCGATTATACATTTTAATAGTACATTGATTACAGAACCATTTGGTACCAAACAGACACCTGCGTACATATTTTTTAACTTGATATACATAAATTAAGGATGCGTCGCATAGGGTCAGCGGTAAAAAAGTATCGATTACTAATATTTTAAGACGAGCCAAAAATTCATCGATTATACATTTTAATAGTACATTGATTACAGAACCATTTGGTACCAAACAGACACCAGCGTACAAATTTTTTAACTTGATATACATAAAATAAAGTTGCGTCGAATGGGGTCAGCGGTAAAAAAGTATGGATTTCTAATATTTTAAGACGAGCCAAAAATTCATCGATTATACATTTTAATAGTACATTGGTTACAGAATCATTTGGTACCAAACAGACACCAGCGTACAAATTTTTTAACTTGATATACATAAAATAAGGTTGCGTCGCATAGGGTCAGCGGTAAAAAAGTATGGATTTCTAATATTTTAAGACGAGCCAAAAATTCATCGATTATACATTTTAATAGTACATTGATTACAGAATCTTTTGATACCATGCAGACACCAGCGTACAAATTTTTTAACTTGATATACATAAAATAAGGTTGCGTCGCATAGGGTCAGCGGTAAAAAAGTATCGATTTCTAATATTTTAAGACGAGCCAAAAATTCATCGATTATACATTTTAATAGTACATTGATTACAGAATCATTTGGTACCAAACAAACACCAGCGTACAAATTTTTTAACTTGATATACATAAAATAAGGTTGCGTCGCATAGGGTCAGCGGTAAAAAAGTATGGATTTCTAATATTTTAAGACGAGCCAAAATTTCATCGATTATACATTTTAATAGTACATTGATTACAGAACCATTTGGTACCAAACAGACACCAGCGTACAAATTTTTTAACTTGCTATACATAAAATAAAGTTGCGTCAAATGGGGTCAGCGGTAAAAAAGTATCGCTTTCTAATATTTTAAGACGAGCCAAAAATTCATCGATTATACATTTTAATAGTACATTGATTACAGAATCATTTGGTACCAAACAGACACCAGCGTACAAATTTTTTAACTTGATATACATAAAATAAAGTTGCGTCGCATAGGGTCAGCGGTAAAAAAGTATGGATTTCTAATATTTTAAGACGAACCAAAATTTCATCGATTATACATTTTAATAGTACATTGATTACAGAATCTTTTGATACCATGCAGACACCAGCGTACAAATTTTTCAACTTGATATACATAAAATAAAGTTGCGTCGAATGGGGTCAGCGGTAAAAAAGTATCGATTACAAATATTTAAAGACGAGCCAAAAATTCATCGATTATACATTTTAATAGTACATTGATTACAGAATCATTTGATACCAAACAGACACCAGCGTACAAATTTTTTAACTTGATATACATAAAATAAGGTTGCGTCGCATAGGGTCAGCGGTAAAAAAATATGGATTTCCAATATTTTAAGACGAGCCAAAATTTCATCGACTATACATTTTAATAGTACATTGATTACAGAACCATTTGGTACCAAACAGATACCAGCGTACAAATTTTTTAACTTGCTATACATAAAATAAAGTTGCGTCGAATGGAGTCAGCGGTAAAAAAGTATCGATTTCTAATATTTTAAGACTAGCCAAAAATTCATCGATTATACATTTTAATAGTACATTGATTACAGAATCATTTGGTACCAAACAGACACCAGCGTACAAATTTTTTAACTTGATATACATAAAATAAGGTTGCGTCGCATAGGGTCAGCGGTAAAAAAGTATGGATTTCTAATATTTTAAGACGAGCCAAAATTTCATCGATTATACATTTTAATAGTACATTGATTACAGAACCATTTGGTACCAAACAGACACCAGCGTACAAATTTTTTAACTTGATATACATAAAATAAAGTTGCGTCGAATGGGGTCAGCGGTAAAAAAGTATCGATTTCTAATATTTTAAGACGAGCCAAAAATTCATCGATTATACATTTTAATAGTACATTGATTACAGAATCATTTGATACCAAACAGACACCAGCGTACAAATTTTTTAACTTGATATACATAACATAAGGTTGCGTCGCATAGGGTCAGCGGTAAAAAAGTATGGATTTCTAATATTTTAAGACGAGCCAAAATTTCATCGATTATACATTTTAATAGTACATTGATTACAGAACCATTTGGTACCAAACAGACACCAGCGTACAAATTTTTTAACTTGATATACATAAAATAAAGTTGCGTCGAATGGGGTCAGCGGTAAAAAAGTATGGATTTCTAATATTTTAAGACGAGCCAAAATTTCATCGGTTATACATTTTAATACATTGATTACAGAACCATTTGGTACCAAACAGACACCAGCGTACAAATTTTTTAACTTGATATACATAAAATAAGGTTGCGTCGCATAGGGTCAGCGGTAAAAAAGTATCGATTTCTAATATTTTAAGACGAGCCAAAAATTCATCGATTATACATTTTAATAGTACATTGATTACAGAATCTTTTGATACCATGCAGACACCAGCATACAAATTTTTTAACTTGATATACATAAAATAAGGTTGCGTCGCATAGGGTCAGCGATAAAAAAGTATCGATTTCTAATATTTTAAGACGAGCCAAAATTTCATCGATTATACATTTTAATAGTACATTGATTACAGAACCATTTGGTACCAAACAGACACCAGCGTACAAATTTTTTAACTTGATATACATAAAATAAAGTTGCGTCGCATAGGGTCAGCGGTAAAAAAGTATGGATTTCCAATATTTTAAGACGAGCCAAAATTTCATCGATTATACATTTTAATAGTACATTGATTACAGAACCATTTGGTACCAAACAGACACCAGCGTACAAATTTTTTAACTTGCTATACATAAAATAAAGTTGCGTCGAATGGGGTCAGCGGTAAAAAAGTATCGATTTCTAATATTTTAAGACGAGCCAAAAATTCATCGATTATACATTTTAATAGTACATTGATTACAGAATCATTTGGTACCAAACAGACACCAGCGTACAAATTTTTTAACTTGATATACATAAAATAAGGTTGCGTCGCATAGGGTCAGCGGTAAAAAAGTATGGATTTCTAATATTTTAAGACGAGCCAAAATTTCATCGATTATACATTTTAATAGTACATTGATTACAGAACCATTTGGTACCAAACAGACACCAGCGTACAAATTTTTTAACTTGATATACATAAAATAAAGTTGCGTCGAATGGGGTCAGCGGTAAAAAAGTATCGATTTCTAATATTTTAAGACGAGCCAAAAATTCATCGATTATACATTTTAATAGTACATTGATTACAGAACCATTTGGTACCAAACAGACACCTGCGTACAAATTTTTTAACTTGATATACATAAAATAAGGTTGCGTCGCATGAGGTCAGCGGTAAAAAAGTATCGATTTCTAATATTTTAAGACGAGCCAAAAATTCATCGATTATACATTTTAATAGTACATTGATTACAGAACCATTTGGTACCAAACAGACACCAGCGTACAAATTTTTTAACTTGATATACATAAAATAAAGTTGCGTCGAATGGGGTCAGCGGTAAGAAAGTATAGATTTCTAATATTTTAAGACGAGCCAAAAATTCATCGATTATACATTTTAATAGTACATTGATTACAGAACCATTTGGTACCATGCAGACACCAGCGTACAAATTTTTTAACTTGATATACATAAAATAAAGTTGTGTCGAATGGGGTCAGCGGTAAAAAAGTATCGATTTCTAATATTCTAAGACGAGCCAAAAATTCATCGATTATACATTTTAATAGTACATTGGTTACAGAATCATTTGGTACCAAACAGACACCAGCGTACAAATTTTTTAACTTGATATACATAAAATAAGGTTGCGTCGCATAGGGTCAGCGGTAAAAAAGTATGGATTTCTAATATTTTAAGACGAGCCAAAAATTCATCGATTATACATTTTAATAGTACATTGATTACAGAATCTTTTGATACCATGCAGACACCAGCGTACAAATTTTTTAACTTGATATACATAAAATAAAGTTGCGTCGAATGGGGTCAGCGGTAAAAAATTATCGATTTCTAATATTTTAAGACGAGCCAAAAATTCATCGATTATACATTTTAATAGTACATTGATTACAGAACCATTTGGTACCAAACAGACACCTGCGTACAAATTTTTTAACTTGATATACATAAAATAAGGTTGCGTCGCATGAGGTCAGCGGTAAAAAAGTATCGATTTCTAATATTTAAAGACGAGCCAAAAATTCATCCATTATACATTTTAATAGTACATTGATTACAGAATCTTTTGGTACCAAGCAGACAACAGCATACAAATTTTTTAACTTGATATACATAAAATAAGGTTGCGTCGCATAGGGTCAGCGGTAAAAAAGTATGGATTTCTAATATTTTAAGACGAGCCAAAAATTCATCGATTATACATTTTAATAGTACATTGATTACAGAATCTTTTGATACCATGCAGACACCAGCGTACAAATTTTTTCACTTGATATACATAAAATAAAGTTGCGTCGAATGGGGTCAGCGGTAAAAAAGTATCGATTTCTAATATTTTAAGACGAGCCAAAAATTCATCGATTATACATTTTAATAGTACATTGATTACAGAACCATTTGGTACCAAACAGACACCTGCGTACAAATTTTTTAACTTGATATACATAAAATAAGGTTGCGTCGCATGAGGTCAGCGGTAAAAAAGTATCGATTTCTAATATTTAAAGACGAGCCAAAAATTCATCCATTATACATTTTAATAGTACATTGATTACAGAATCTTTTGGTATCAAGCAGACAACAGCATACAAACTTTTTCATTTGCTATACATAAATTAAGGATGCGTCGCATAGGGTCAGCGGTAAAAAAGTATCGATTTCTAATATTTTAAGACGAGCCAAAAATTCATCGATTATACATTTTAATAGTACATTGATTACAGAACCATTTGGTACCAAACAGACACCAGCGTACAAATTTTTTAACTTGATATACATAAAATAAAGTTGCGTCGAATAGGGTCAGCGGTAAAAAAGTATCGATTTCTAATATTTTAAGACGAGCCAAAAATTCATCGATTATACATTTTAATAGTACATTGATTACAGAACCATTTGGTACCAAACAGACACCTGCGTACAAATTTTTTAACTTGATATACATAAAATAAGGTTGCGTCGCATAGGGTCAGCGGTAAAAAAGTATCGATTTCTAATATTTTAAGACGAGCCAAAAATTCATCGATTATACATTTTAATAGTACATTGATTACAGAATCTTTTGATACCATGCAGACACCAGCGTACAAATTTTTTAACTTGATATACATAAAATAAAGTTGCGTCGAATGGGGTCAGCGGTAAAAAAGTATCGATTTCTAATATTTTAAGACGAGCCAAAAATTCATCGATTATACATTTTAATAGTACATTGATTACAGAACCATTTGGTACCAAACAGACACCTGCGTACAAATTTTTTAACTTGATATACATAAAATAAAGTTGCGTCGAATGGGGTCAGCGGTAAAAAAGTATCGATTTCTAATATTTTAAGACGAGCCAAAAATTCATCGATTATACATTTTAATAGTACATTGATTACAGAACCATTTGGTACCAAACAGACACCTGCGTACAAATTTTTTAACTTGATATACATAAAATAAGATTGCGTCGCATGAGGTCAGCGGTAAAAAAGTATCGATTTCTAATATTTAAAGACGAGCCAAAAATTCATCGATTATACATTTTAATAGTACATTGATTACAGAACCATTTGGTACCAAACAGACACCAGCGTACAAATTTTTTAACTTGATATACATAAAATAAAGTTGCGTCGAATGGGGTCAGCGGTAAAAAAGTATAGATTTCTAATATTTTAAGACGAGCCAAAAATTCATCGATTATACATTTTAATAGTACATTGATTACAGAACCATTTGGTACCATGCAGACACCAGCGTACAAATTTTTTAACTTGATATACATAAAATAAGGTTGCGTCGCATGGGGTTAGCGGTAAAAAAGTATCGATTTCTAATATTTAAAGACGAGCAAAAAATTCATCCATTATACATTTTAATAATACATTGATTACAGAATCTTTTGATACCATGCAGACACCAGCGTACAAATTTTTTAACTTGATATACATAAAATAAAGTTGCGTCGAATGGGGTCAGCGGTAAAAAAGTATCGATTTCAAATATTTAAAGACGAGCCAAAAATTCATCGATTATACATTTTAATAGTACATTGGTTACAGAATCATTTGGTACCAAACAGACACCAGCGTACAA
This sequence comes from Prenolepis imparis, assembly GCF_030444845.1. Classification (NCBI taxonomy): domain Eukaryota; kingdom Metazoa; phylum Arthropoda; class Insecta; order Hymenoptera; family Formicidae; genus Prenolepis; species Prenolepis imparis. The sequence continues at coordinate 76,300 of NW_028141317.1, forward strand.
ATTTTTTAACTTGATATACATAAAATAAGGTTGCGTCGCATAGGGTCAGCGGTAAAAAAGTATGGATTTCTAATATTTTAAGACGAGCCAAAAATTCATCGATTATACATTTTAATAGTACATTGATTACAGAATCTTTTGATACCATGCAGACACCAGCGTACAAATTTTTTAACTTGATATACATAAAATAAGGTTGCGTCGCATAGGGTCAGCGGTAAAAAAGTATCGATTTCTAATATTTTAAGACGAGCCAAAATTTCATCGATTATACATTTTAATAGTACATTGATTACAGAACCATTTGGTACCAAACAGACACCAGCGTACAAATTTTTTAACTTGCTATACATAAAATAAAGTTGCGTCAAATGGGGTCAGCGGTAAAAAAGTATCGCTTTCTAATATTTTAAGACGAGCCAAAAATTCATCGATTATACATTTTAATAGTACATTGATTACAGAATCATTTGGTACCAAACAGACACCAGCGTACAAATTTTTTAACTTGATATACATAAAATAAAGTTGCGTCGCATAGGGTCAGCGGTAAAAAAGTATGGATTTCTAATATTTTAAGACGAACCAAAATTTCATCGATTATACATTTTAATAGTACATTGATTACAGAATCTTTTGATACCATGCAGACACCAGCGTACAAATTTTTCAACTTGATATACATAAAATAAAGTTGCGTCGAATGGGGTCAGCGGTAAAAAAGTATCGATTACAAATATTTAAAGACGAGCCAAAAATTCATCGATTATACATTTTAATAGTACATTGATTACAGAATCATTTGATACCAAACAGACACCAGCGTACAAATTTTTTAACTTGATATACATAAAATAAGGTTGCGTCGCATAGGGTCAGCGGTAAAAAAATATGGATTTCCAATATTTTAAGACGAGCCAAAATTTCATCGACTATACATTTTAATAGTACATTGATTACAGAACCATTTGGTACCAAACAGATACCAGCGTACAAATTTTTTAACTTGCTATACATAAAATAAAGTTGCGTCGAATGGAGTCAGCGGTAAAAAAGTATCGATTTCTAATATTTTAAGACTAGCCAAAAATTCATCGATTATACATTTTAATAGTACATTGATTACAGAATCATTTGGTACCAAACAGACACCAGCGTACAAATTTTTTAACTTGATATACATAAAATAAGGTTGCGTCGCATAGGGTCAGCGGTAAAAAAGTATGGATTTCTAATATTTTAAGACGAGCCAAAATTTCATCGATTATACATTTTAATAGTACATTGATTACAGAACCATTTGGTACCAAACAGACACCAGCGTACAAATTTTTTAACTTGATATACATAAAATAAAGTTGCGTCGAATGGGGTCAGCGGTAAAAAAGTATCGATTTCTAATATTTTAAGACGAGCCAAAAATTCATCGATTATACATTTTAATAGTACATTGATTACAGAATCATTTGATACCAAACAGACACCAGCGTACAAATTTTTTAACTTGATATACATAACATAAGGTTGCGTCGCATAGGGTCAGCGGTAAAAAAGTATGGATTTCTAATATTTTAAGACGAGCCAAAATTTCATCGATTATACATTTTAATAGTACATTGATTACAGAACCATTTGGTACCAAACAGACACCAGCGTACAAATTTTTTAACTTGATATACATAAAATAAAGTTGCGTCGAATGGGGTCAGCGGTAAAAAAGTATGGATTTCTAATATTTTAAGACGAGCCAAAATTTCATCGGTTATACATTTTAATACATTGATTACAGAACCATTTGGTACCAAACAGACACCAGCGTACAAATTTTTTAACTTGATATACATAAAATAAGGTTGCGTCGCATAGGGTCAGCGGTAAAAAAGTATCGATTTCTAATATTTTAAGACGAGCCAAAAATTCATCGATTATACATTTTAATAGTACATTGATTACAGAATCTTTTGATACCATGCAGACACCAGCATACAAATTTTTTAACTTGATATACATAAAATAAGGTTGCGTCGCATAGGGTCAGCGATAAAAAAGTATCGATTTCTAATATTTTAAGACGAGCCAAAATTTCATCGATTATACATTTTAATAGTACATTGATTACAGAACCATTTGGTACCAAACAGACACCAGCGTACAAATTTTTTAACTTGATATACATAAAATAAAGTTGCGTCGCATAGGGTCAGCGGTAAAAAAGTATGGATTTCCAATATTTTAAGACGAGCCAAAATTTCATCGATTATACATTTTAATAGTACATTGATTACAGAACCATTTGGTACCAAACAGACACCAGCGTACAAATTTTTTAACTTGCTATACATAAAATAAAGTTGCGTCGAATGGGGTCAGCGGTAAAAAAGTATCGATTTCTAATATTTTAAGACGAGCCAAAAATTCATCGATTATACATTTTAATAGTACATTGATTACAGAATCATTTGGTACCAAACAGACACCAGCGTACAAATTTTTTAACTTGATATACATAAAATAAGGTTGCGTCGCATAGGGTCAGCGGTAAAAAAGTATGGATTTCTAATATTTTAAGACGAGCCAAAATTTCATCGATTATACATTTTAATAGTACATTGATTACAGAACCATTTGGTACCAAACAGACACCAGCGTACAAATTTTTTAACTTGATATACATAAAATAAAGTTGCGTCGAATGGGGTCAGCGGTAAAAAAGTATCGATTTCTAATATTTTAAGACGAGCCAAAAATTCATCGATTATACATTTTAATAGTACATTGATTACAGAACCATTTGGTACCAAACAGACACCTGCGTACAAATTTTTTAACTTGATATACATAAAATAAGGTTGCGTCGCATGAGGTCAGCGGTAAAAAAGTATCGATTTCTAATATTTTAAGACGAGCCAAAAATTCATCGATTATACATTTTAATAGTACATTGATTACAGAACCATTTGGTACCAAACAGACACCAGCGTACAAATTTTTTAACTTGATATACATAAAATAAAGTTGCGTCGAATGGGGTCAGCGGTAAGAAAGTATAGATTTCTAATATTTTAAGACGAGCCAAAAATTCATCGATTATACATTTTAATAGTACATTGATTACAGAACCATTTGGTACCATGCAGACACCAGCGTACAAATTTTTTAACTTGATATACATAAAATAAAGTTGTGTCGAATGGGGTCAGCGGTAAAAAAGTATCGATTTCTAATATTCTAAGACGAGCCAAAAATTCATCGATTATACATTTTAATAGTACATTGGTTACAGAATCATTTGGTACCAAACAGACACCAGCGTACAAATTTTTTAACTTGATATACATAAAATAAGGTTGCGTCGCATAGGGTCAGCGGTAAAAAAGTATGGATTTCTAATATTTTAAGACGAGCCAAAAATTCATCGATTATACATTTTAATAGTACATTGATTACAGAATCTTTTGATACCATGCAGACACCAGCGTACAAATTTTTTAACTTGATATACATAAAATAAAGTTGCGTCGAATGGGGTCAGCGGTAAAAAATTATCGATTTCTAATATTTTAAGACGAGCCAAAAATTCATCGATTATACATTTTAATAGTACATTGATTACAGAACCATTTGGTACCAAACAGACACCTGCGTACAAATTTTTTAACTTGATATACATAAAATAAGGTTGCGTCGCATGAGGTCAGCGGTAAAAAAGTATCGATTTCTAATATTTAAAGACGAGCCAAAAATTCATCCATTATACATTTTAATAGTACATTGATTACAGAATCTTTTGGTACCAAGCAGACAACAGCATACAAATTTTTTAACTTGATATACATAAAATAAGGTTGCGTCGCATAGGGTCAGCGGTAAAAAAGTATGGATTTCTAATATTTTAAGACGAGCCAAAAATTCATCGATTATACATTTTAATAGTACATTGATTACAGAATCTTTTGATACCATGCAGACACCAGCGTACAAATTTTTTCACTTGATATACATAAAATAAAGTTGCGTCGAATGGGGTCAGCGGTAAAAAAGTATCGATTTCTAATATTTTAAGACGAGCCAAAAATTCATCGATTATACATTTTAATAGTACATTGATTACAGAACCATTTGGTACCAAACAGACACCTGCGTACAAATTTTTTAACTTGATATACATAAAATAAGGTTGCGTCGCATGAGGTCAGCGGTAAAAAAGTATCGATTTCTAATATTTAAAGACGAGCCAAAAATTCATCCATTATACATTTTAATAGTACATTGATTACAGAATCTTTTGGTATCAAGCAGACAACAGCATACAAACTTTTTCATTTGCTATACATAAATTAAGGATGCGTCGCATAGGGTCAGCGGTAAAAAAGTATCGATTTCTAATATTTTAAGACGAGCCAAAAATTCATCGATTATACATTTTAATAGTACATTGATTACAGAACCATTTGGTACCAAACAGACACCAGCGTACAAATTTTTTAACTTGATATACATAAAATAAAGTTGCGTCGAATAGGGTCAGCGGTAAAAAAGTATCGATTTCTAATATTTTAAGACGAGCCAAAAATTCATCGATTATACATTTTAATAGTACATTGATTACAGAACCATTTGGTACCAAACAGACACCTGCGTACAAATTTTTTAACTTGATATACATAAAATAAGGTTGCGTCGCATAGGGTCAGCGGTAAAAAAGTATCGATTTCTAATATTTTAAGACGAGCCAAAAATTCATCGATTATACATTTTAATAGTACATTGATTACAGAATCTTTTGATACCATGCAGACACCAGCGTACAAATTTTTTAACTTGATATACATAAAATAAAGTTGCGTCGAATGGGGTCAGCGGTAAAAAAGTATCGATTTCTAATATTTTAAGACGAGCCAAAAATTCATCGATTATACATTTTAATAGTACATTGATTACAGAACCATTTGGTACCAAACAGACACCTGCGTACAAATTTTTTAACTTGATATACATAAAATAAAGTTGCGTCGAATGGGGTCAGCGGTAAAAAAGTATCGATTTCTAATATTTTAAGACGAGCCAAAAATTCATCGATTATACATTTTAATAGTACATTGATTACAGAACCATTTGGTACCAAACAGACACCTGCGTACAAATTTTTTAACTTGATATACATAAAATAAGATTGCGTCGCATGAGGTCAGCGGTAAAAAAGTATCGATTTCTAATATTTAAAGACGAGCCAAAAATTCATCGATTATACATTTTAATAGTACATTGATTACAGAACCATTTGGTACCAAACAGACACCAGCGTACAAATTTTTTAACTTGATATACATAAAATAAAGTTGCGTCGAATGGGGTCAGCGGTAAAAAAGTATAGATTTCTAATATTTTAAGACGAGCCAAAAATTCATCGATTATACATTTTAATAGTACATTGATTACAGAACCATTTGGTACCATGCAGACACCAGCGTACAAATTTTTTAACTTGATATACATAAAATAAGGTTGCGTCGCATGGGGTTAGCGGTAAAAAAGTATCGATTTCTAATATTTAAAGACGAGCAAAAAATTCATCCATTATACATTTTAATAATACATTGATTACAGAATCTTTTGATACCATGCAGACACCAGCGTACAAATTTTTTAACTTGATATACATAAAATAAAGTTGCGTCGAATGGGGTCAGCGGTAAAAAAGTATCGATTTCAAATATTTAAAGACGAGCCAAAAATTCATCGATTATACATTTTAATAGTACATTGATTACACAATCATTTGGTACCATGCAGACACCAGCGTACAAATTTTTTAACTTGATATACATATAATAAAGTTGCGTCGAATGGGATCAGCGGTAAAAAAGTATCGATTTCAAATATTTAAAGACGAGCCAAAAATTCATCGATTATACATTTTAATAGTACATTGGTTACAGAATCATTTGGTACCAAACAGACACCAGCGTACAAATTTTTTAACTTGATGTACATAAAATAAGGTTGCGTCGCATAGGGTCAGCGGTAAAAAAGTATCGATTTCTAATATTTTAAGACGAGCCAAAAATTCATCGATTATACATTTTAATAGTACATTGATTACAGAACCATTTGGTACCAAACAGACACCTGCGTACAAATTTTTTAACTTGATATACATAAAATAAGGTTGCGTCGCATGAGGTCAGCGGTAAAAAAGTATCGATTTCAAATATTTAAAATAAGGTTGCGTCGCATAGGGTCAGCGGTAAAAAAGTATCGATTTCTAATATTTTAAGACGAGCCAAAAATTCATCGATTATACATTTTAATCGTACATTGGTTACAGAATCATTTGGTACCAAACAGACACCAGCGTACAAATTTTTTAACTTGATGTACATAAAATAAGGTTGCGTCGCATAGGGTCAGCGGTAAAAAAGTATCGATTTCTAATATTTTAAGACGAGCCAAAAATTCATCGATTATACATTTTAATAGTACATTGATTACAGAACCATTTGGTACCAAACAGACACCTGCGTACATATTTTTTAACTTGATATACATAAATTAAGGATGCGTCGCATAGGGTCAGCGGTAAAAAAGTATCGATTACTAATATTTTAAGACGAGCCAAAAATTCATCGATTATACATTTTAATAGTACATTGATTACAGAACCATTTGGTACCAAACAGACACCAGCGTACAAATTTTTTAACTTGATATACATAAAATAAAGTTGCGTCGAATGGGGTCAGCGGTAAAAAAGTATGGATTTCTAATATTTTAAGACGAGCCAAAAATTCATCGATTATACATTTTAATAGTACATTGGTTACAGAATCATTTGGTACCAAACAGACACCAGCGTACAAATTTTTTAACTTGATATACATAAAATAAGGTTGCGTCGCATAGGGTCAGCGGTAAAAAAGTATGGATTTCTAATATTTTAAGACGAGCCAAAAATTCATCGATTATACATTTTAATAGTACATTGATTACAGAATCTTTTGATACCATGCAGACACCAGCGTACAAATTTTTTAACTTGATATACATAAAATAAGGTTGCGTCGCATAGGGTCAGCGGTAAAAAAGTATCGATTTCTAATATTTTAAGACGAGCCAAAAATTCATCGATTATACATTTTAATAGTACATTGATTACAGAATCATTTGGTACCAAACAAACACCAGCGTACAAATTTTTTAACTTGATATACATAAAATAAGGTTGCGTCGCATAGGGTCAGCGGTAAAAAAGTATGGATTTCTAATATTTTAAGACGAGCCAAAATTTCATCGATTATACATTTTAATAGTACATTGATTACAGAACCATTTGGTACCAAACAGACACCAGCGTACAAATTTTTTAACTTGCTATACATAAAATAAAGTTGCGTCAAATGGGGTCAGCGGTAAAAAAGTATCGCTTTCTAATATTTTAAGACGAGCCAAAAATTCATCGATTATACATTTTAATAGTACATTGATTACAGAATCATTTGGTACCAAACAGACACCAGCGTACAAATTTTTTAACTTGATATACATAAAATAAAGTTGCGTCGCATAGGGTCAGCGGTAAAAAAGTATGGATTTCTAATATTTTAAGACGAGCCAAAAATTCATCGATTATACATTTTAATAGTACATTGATTACACAATCATTTGGTACCATGCAGACACCAGCGTACAAATTTTTTAACTTGATATACATATAATAAAGTTGCGTCGAATGGGGTCAGCGGTAAAAAAGTATCGATTTCAAATATTTAAAGACGAGCCAAAAATTCATCGATTATACATTTTAATAGTACATTGGTTACAGAATCATTTGGTACCAAACAGACACCAGCGTACAAATTTTTTAACTTTATATACATAAAATAAGGTTGCGTCGCATAGGGTCAGCGGTAAAAAAGTATGGATTTCTAATATTTTAAGACGAGCCAAAAATTCATCGATTATACATTTTAATAGTACATTGATTACAGAATCTTTTGATACCATGCAGACACCAGCGTACAAATTTTTTAACTTGATATACATAAAATAAGGTTGCGTCGCATAGGGTCAGCGGTAAAAAAGTATCGATTTCTAATATTTTAAGACGAGCCAAAAATTCATCGATTATTTTAATAGTACATTTTAATAGTACATTGATTACAGAATCTTTTGATACCATGCAGACACCAGCGTACAAATTTTTTAACTTGATATACATAAAATAAAGTTGCGTCGAATGGAGTCAGCGGTAAAAAAGTATCGATTTCTAATATTTTAAGACGAGCTAAAAATTCTTCGATTATACATTTTAATAGTACATTGATTACAGAACCATTTGGTACCAAACAGACACCTGCGTACAAATTTTTTAACTTGATATACATAAAATAAGGTTGCGTCGCATGAGGTCAGCGGTAAAAAAGTATCGATTTCTAATATTTAAAGACGAGCCAAAAATTCATCCATTATACATTTTAATAGTACATTGATTACAGAATCTTTTGGTACCAAGCAGACAACAGCATACAAACTTTTTCATTTGCTATACATAAATTAAGGATGCGTCGCATAGGGTCAGCGGTAAAAAAGTATCGATTTCTAATATTTTAAGACGAGCCAAAAATTCATCGATTATACATTTTAATAGTACATTGATTACAGAACCATTTGGTACCAAACAGACACCTGCGTACATATTTTTTAACTTGATATACATAAATTAAGGATGCGTCGCATAGGGTCAGCGGTAAAAAAGTATCGATTACTAATATTTTAAGACGAGCCAAAAATTCATCGATTATACATTTTAATAGTACATTGATTACAGAACCATTTGGTACCAAACAGACACCAGCGTACAAATTTTTTAACTTGATATACATAAAATAAAGTTGCGTCGAATGGGGTCAGCGGTAAGAAAGTATAGATTTCTAATATTTTAAGACGAGCCAAAAATTCATCGATTATACATTTTAATAGTACATTGATTACAGAACCATTTGGTACCATGCAGACACCAGCGTACAAATTTTTTAACTTGATATACATAAAATAAAGTTGCGTCGAATGGGGTCAGCGGTAAAAAAGTATCGATTTCTAATATTTTAAGACGAGCCAAAAATTCATCGATTATACATTTTAATAGTACATTGGTTACAGAATCATTTGGTACCAAACAGACACCAGCGTACAAATTTTTTAACTTGATATACATAAAATAAGGTTGCGTCGCATAGGGTCAGCGGTAAAAAAGTATGGATTTCTAATATTTTAAGACGAGCCAAAAATTCATCGATTATACATTTTAATAGTACATTGATTACAGAATCTTTTGATACCATGCAGACACCAGCGTACAAATTTTTTAACTTGATATACATAAAATAAGGTTGCGTCGCATAGGGTCAGCGGTAAAAAAGTATCGATTTCTAATATTTTAAGACGAGCCAAAAATTCATCGATTATACATTTTAATAGTACATTGATTACAGAATCTTTTGATACCATGCAGACACCAGCGTACAAATTTTTTAACTTGATAT